>NC_084635.1:25488867-25518867 GCF_033978795.1 Nerophis ophidion
AATAATTACAATAAGCACTGTCCACCTTTGGTTCTCTGTAAACTGAAGTCCAATCCTGGAAAAATAAACTATTGTTTAGGGTAGTGGTCCCCAACCACCGGTCCGGGGACCAGTACCGGTCTGTGAGGCATTTGCTACCGGGCTGCAGAGAAACATGAAATAACTTTTAGAATAGAATAGAAAGTACTTTATTGATCCCTGGGGAAGTTCAGCACCACAGTTCGCTCACAATAGACAATAAACACTTTGATATTTTTACATGTGAATAATATAAATAAACATGCACCTGGGGATAGGTTGATTGGTAACACTAAATGGTCCCTGGTGTGTGAATATGAGTGTGAGTGTTGTCTGTCTATCTGTGTTAGCCCTGCGATGAAGGGGCGACTTGTCCAGGATGTACGGCGCCTTCCGTCCGATCGTAGCTGAGATAGGCACCAGCACCACACCGCGACCCCAAAGGGAATAAGCGGTAGAAAATGGATAAATTGATGGATAATATAAATACAGTCTATTATACAGCATTATTCACTTGTGAAAAATAAAACATACAGTCTAAATACAGTCTATTATATAGCATTATTCACATCTGAATAACATAAATAAAGTCAAAAAGGAACATATGCATTATGCCAGACCTGGGCAATTATTTTGACTCAGGGGCCACATTTTGAGAAATAAATGTGTCTGGGGGCTGGTATGTCTATTTTTAGGAACAAAACCTCACAATAATGTCTAGTTGAATGCAACAAAAACTTTATAACAGACTGCCTAATAAACGGAATGGAATTTTTGGTTTTTTTTACTGAATGACACACCCTTGTACATGAAAATAAAGAATGTAGGATTTACAATATTAACTATGACCGATAAAACACTGAATATTGACAACACACACCTTCTCAATCGACATATTTTACAATCAAGCAAAACGCAACAAAAATGCAACAAACACAGCAAAATATGAACGCGAAGAGTTAAAAAAACAAAACACCTACAATGTGATATATTTGATACGTCACTAAGCTTTGGAACTTTGTTTTAAAACTGTCCCCTTCTGCGTCTGTCCCTGAAACCCGCATTTTAGGCTGGCCGGTCTGGAAACACTCTGTGGAAACGCTCACCACCCACACTGCTTGGTGCCTCGTCTGAGCAGTTGTGACTTATATTGCCATAGTAACTAATTAGATGACCATAGTAACTAATTAGATGGCCATAGTAACTAATTAGATTACCGTAGAAACTAATTACATGACCATGATGCGGATTCCAACCATTGAAATACTTTGTATAGTTCAAGACTTGCGGTCAATAGAAACTATGACTGCACATCATAATGGCAGCAACATTTCCCATCTTATAGATCTAAAAAAAATATTTGGGAATGTCCAGCGGGCCGCATTTGGCCCCCGGGCCTTAATTTGCCCAAGTCTACATTATACAGTCTGATGGCTGTCGTATGAAGGACTTCCTCTGTCGTTCCGTGTTGCATTTTGGGAGTCTGACCCTTCCACTGAACATGCTCATTCTCTCCACCTGGTCCGAGTGTGGTGGGTGGGAAGTGTTGTCCATAATGGCTAGGAGCTTGGCTAGACTTTTCTTCTCTGACACCACCGCCAGAGAGTCTAGCTCCACTCCCACCACATTACTGGCCTACTTTACCAGCTTGTCCAGCCTGTTTGCGTCCCCCCCGCTCTCAGCCCGTAGCCCCAGCAGGCCACTGCGTCGCCACCACCGACTTGTAGAACATCTTCAACATCTTTGTACAGACGTTGAAGGATCCCAGCCTCCTGATAGGCCGTTAGGTGAACCCGTTTTTCGTTACATCTTGTTCCCATGTCTGGGCACTAAATCATTTTTGGTTCTTAAAAGAGATATTTTGGTTTTCAGTGAGAAAAAAAAAGTTCTCCACTGGACATGCAGGCAATTTTTTTAAAATAGTGTTAAAGTCGGGACTATTTCTTGCTTGGCGTAACAGTATTTTCGTCTCAAGAGGTGACGTTTTTGTCACGTGCTTCACATTCGACCAATCGGGTAGCCACGCAGATCCAAGATGGCGATGTCAACAACGTCTAGCGATGAGGAGGAAAATACTCTAAAACACCTTAAAAAAGTTTGAAAAAAGAACAACAAAATATGCTACATGCATGTTAAATCTGTTAGGAATGAAGAGGTGAATGATGTCACTATCAGAAGGTGGGATACTTACAGGAATTCTTTAAAACTGTGGCTTTGCTGTGATGGCGAGTCTCATAAAGTAGCCGAGACATTCAAATAATGTATCGATGTTGAATTGAAAGATATTCCTGATGACGCTGGGCTTCACCCGACTTTTTACCGGCTGTTCATTGATATGAAGCGTTTGGATTCTGCCGAAAAACTGGCCAAACGGCTGGATGTGGGTCAAGATGAGTTTGTGGCATCGGACAATGCTTCAGGCTCGACAAGTGACATTTTAAAGAAAAAACTAAGATTGAAGACAGGCCTGCCTATCGGTTCTGCTGGCCCTTGGCTCCCTGCCATGTGTATCATTTGCAAGAAAAAGGACGAGAGTTGCTGTGGGAGGCAACCGGCAGATCCCCCAAGGATCAATAAAGTACTTTCTATTCTATTCTAATCTAAAAGGACCATCATTCACAGGCAGAACCGCTTTCAGCAGGTAAACAGACACTCTACACGTAGCACTTACACACATACAAACCATTTATCCATCCATTTACTACCGCTTATTCCCTTCGGGTCGCTGGAGCCTATCTCAGCTACAATTGTGCGGAAGGCGGGGTGCACCCGGGACAAGTCGCCACCTCATCACAGGGCCAACACAGATAGACAGACAACATTCATACTCACATTCACACACTAGGGACTATTTAGTGTTGCCAATCAACCTATCACCAGGTACATGTATTTGGAGGTGGGAGGGGCCTATCCCCAGGAGCATGTCTTTGGAGGTGGGAGGGGCCTATCCCCAGGTGCATGTCTTTGGAGGTGGGAGGGGCTTATCCACAGGTGTATGTCTTTGGAGGTGGGAGGAAGCCGGAGTACTCCGAGGGAACCCACGCAGTCACGGGGAGGACATGCAAACTCAACAGAGAATGATCCCGAGCCCGGGATTGAACTCAGGACGCTGCCAGGATAAAGCAAGACAGTAGCATTCTCTTGCATATTGAAGACAGAGACTTTGTGGCCATGGAAGTGCTGTTCCACAAGTCCCGTTACAGAGAGTACACCAGGTTCATGACAAAGTCTGATATAGCAGTTACTGGAACCGCAGATGAAGAAGTGTGAGTTATTAAAATGCATGATCAATTATATACACACTATGAATTACAATTCATAATGCAGCTGAGATAGGCTCCAGTACCCCCGGCCGCCCCGAACGGGAAAAGCGGTATAAAATGGATGGATGAATTATAGATGCATGACAGATACAGTGTCAATAATTATGAAATGAATATAGAATAAATACAAGTTTTACTTTTTGAATTGACTTTTCCATGATGTTACTTTTGTTTTAGATGCACTTGTAAAGGCTGTTTGTATGTAGCTAAAATCTTGACTGCATACCTTTTGACACATATAAAATGTGAGGCAAAATGTGTGTGTGTGTGTGTGTGTGTGTGTGTGTGTGTGTGTGTGTGTGTGTGTGTGTGTGTGTGTGTGTGTGTGTGTGTGTGTGTGCGTGTGTGTGTGTGTGCGTGTGTGTGTGTGTGTGTGTGTCTGTGTGTGTGCATGTGTGTGTGTGTGTGTTTCTTTTTCTTTTCAGAATTGAACCAACTTTTTAATGCCCGCCAAAGGATAATTGTTAATCAGGAGGTGCTGAGAATGAAGCAGCTACGACGAATGTTTTTAAATACGGTGCAAAAACATGAAGATTGTGATGTTTCAAACTACAGGTAACAACAGAAGCTTTTTTTGGTAGCGATGTAAAACACTTTTATGCTGGAAAATATCAAAATAATAAAAAATATTTGAAAAAAAGCTTTGATAGTACAAAATATATATTTAAACTATTAATAATTTTCAATATGAATACATCTCTATTTACATCCTTGTGCTCCTCTTTCCTGTGTTCTTATGTTGCAGGCAGGATAAATTCATGAGAAGATTGACTCTGGACTCTCCCCAACTGGTGTTTTTCTTCATGGGACACAGTTGTCAGTCTAGACACTAGCCTTGCTCAACTAAAACTACTTGAGGGCAGAGACAAAATCCTGGTTGGATTCTTGAAGAAGACTCCTACAATACTGGTGTGGGACAATATTGACTTTGAGGAGGAGTCGCTGTCAGGTCGTGGAACTACTCACCATACCAATGGCATACATGTCTGCATTTACACATCTGTGAAGCAGTTTTGAATTGGACCAGTCAACATTTCATGTGCTGAGGAAATATGTGTGCCACCTGTTTAGCCAATCATATGCAGAAAATGTCAACGCTGCAAGGTGCAGAGCATTCTGCATGGCATCATCAGCTTTGCCAGAACTCTCAATGTCCCCTAAAAGTGATGCCCTGCACCAACACTGCAAAAGGGCAAACTACCAGGCTGCAATAATGAGACATTCTCTCAAAGGTATAATATCTGCCCCTTCACCCAATGGCAATGGATGGCACATTGAGGATGGATGGTTAATAGTTACATGGATGACTACAAATCCTGCCCCTGATGGTGTGTTAAAGGTAGTTCACTGCAGCTGCAAGCAGAACAAATGTGAGACAGTAAGATGTTCCTGTATGTCTGCAAGACTGTCCTCTACTGCTTTGTGTCAGTGCCAAAATTGTGCCTATATTTCAATGGAAACATAAGATAAAATCACTTAGGAAGACGGCTCTGATGATAGTAATAGCTAAGAGATGAACAATGTCTCCCTCATTCAGAATACGCAGTCACACGTAATCAGTTAGTTCTCTAATAAATATTTGAGTTTTTGTCGCATTTGAGGAAAATCCCTGAGTATTACACTATTTATTTATTTTTTAGTTACTTACGTTAAATACTTAAAATAAAATGCGAGGTTACAGTGCACTTGACCTTAAAAAAAATATAATAATCACAGTTGAGTTTGTGCCAAATTTGAGGAAAATCTATCAAAGAATTCTTGAGATATGGCTTTAACAATGTGCTAAGTTAAGATGAAATAATAAAAAAAATATATATAAAAAAATACCCAAGACCTGCTGTGACATCAACACATTGCTTTGTTCATGTACATATTGTTTTATACCATATTGTGTACAGATTCTAAATTATAATGCAGTTTGTGTTGTATTTCCATTTTTCGGCATTATTCGATATTTGAATTGTTGTCAGCCATTTGGGGCCGAAGTATTCTTTATTTTATTTTATTTTATTTTGTATTTCCTCTTGTAAGTTGTAACACAGTACCTACTGAAATTTTTATGCATAATACATTATTGTTAAGCACAATGTACCATATTTATGTTCAGTTGTACAGGTTGCTATTCACTTATTTTAAAGTGTTTTTTTTCATTTGTTTTGTATGTTTCATGGTTTAAATTAAAATTAAAGTATACCAATGCTAAAATACTTGTCTCAAATGTTAGGCATATGTATTAATATCAATTTGTTGGAGAGATTCTGTTTCCAGAATGACTGTAAATACATTTACAAGAAAAAAAAGCTGCATAAGATTTTCGTTTTTTGTAATTCCTATTTTTATACATTTTTGGCTCAAAAAAAAACTGGCAGGGTATTTCACGGAGAACTTTTAACCTAATGTCCACAATGGCATTGTCTATGCAAAAATGCAAAAAAAGAGTAGTGCCCAGATGTAGGAATGAAAATCACTTTCGAGCCACTTTTTCCTGGTTCACCTTATGGCATTCTTGTAGAGTTTCTGAGCGTGTTTTAACCCATTCAGCTTGTTGTACTCTGAGGTATTTACAATCCTCAACCATGTCCACATCCACCCCCCCTGAGTACTTCTCCTCTTTCTCAGGTCCACAACCAGCTCCTTGGTCTTTGTCACATTGAGCTGGAGGTGGTTCTTTCCACACCATGTGACAAAGTCCTCCACCAGTGCCCTGTATTCCTCATCATCACCATCCTCAATACACCCCACTGTCGCAGAATCATCAGAAAACTTCTGAAGGCGGCAGGACTGCATTTTGATGCATTTGTTGCTGCTCCTCGATTTTACCGCTGCTTTCGATACCGTCGATCATGATATTTTATTAGAGCCTATCAAAACACGAATTGATATGTCAGACTTAGCCCTGTTTTGGTTTAACTCATATCTTACTGACAGGATGCTGTGCCTCTCCCATAACAATGTGATCTCGGTCTACGTTAAGGTAACGTGTGGAGTTCCCCAGGGTTCGGTCCTTGGCCCTGCACTCTTCAGTATCTACATGGTGACATCATACGCAAATACGGTGTTAGCTTTCACTGTTATGCTGATGACACCCAACTCTACATTCCCCTAAAGCTGACCAACACGCCGGATTGTAGTCAGTTGGAGGCGTGTCTTAATGATATTAAACAATGGATGTCCGCCAACTTTTTGCAACTCAACGCCAAAAAAACGGAAATGCTGCTAATCGGTCCTGCTAGACACCGACCTCTATTTAATAATACAACTTCAACATTTGACAACCAAACAATTAAACAAGGCGACTCGGTAGAGAATCTGGGTATTATCTTCGACCCAACTCTTTCGTTTGAGTCACACATTAAAGGCCTACTGAAATGAGAGTTTCTTATTTAAACGGGAATAGCAGGTCCATTCTATGTGTCATACTTAATCATTTTGCGATATTGCCATATTTTTGCTGAAAGGATTTAGTAGAGAACATCGACGATAAAGTTTGCAACTTTTGGTGCTGACAAAAAAGCCTTGCCTTTACCGGAAGTCGCAGACGATGACGTCACAAGTGTGGGGGCTCCTCACATCCTCACATTGTTTTTAATGGGAGCCTCCAGCAGCAAGAGCTATTCGGACCGAGAAAACAACAATTTCCCCATTAATTTGAGCGAGGATGAACGATTTGTATTTGAGGATATTGATAGTGACGGACTAGAAAAAAAATAAATTAATTAATTAAAAAAAAAGGCGATTGCATTGGGACGGATTCAGATGTGTTTAGACACATTTACTAGGATAATTCTGGGAACTCCCTTATCTTTCTATTGTGTTGTTAGTGTTTTAGTGAGTTTACAGTACCTGATAGTCGGAGGTGTGTGTCCACGGGTGTCTTGAGGCCAATGTCTCAGTGAAGTCGATGGCAGCTTTATGGACGGCGCAAGCTCAGCTGATCTCAGCTGATCTCAGCTGATCTCCGGTAAAAGGCGGCTTTTTACCACAATTTTCTCACCGAAACCTGGTGGTTGACATTTGGTCAGGATCCATGTTCGCTTGACCACTCTGATCCATTGTAAAGCTTCACCTCCGGGAATCTTAATAAAGGAATCACCGTGTGTTTGTGTGGCTAAAGGCTAAATCTTCCCAACTCCATCTTTCTACTTTGACTTCTCCAATATCAATTGAAGATTCAGCAACACTGATGTCCAAAATACTGTGTATTTATGCGGTTAAAGCAGGCTACTTTTAGCCGCGAGTGGTGCAGTGGTAATATTTCCTCACAGTGTGTCATGCGTCATCAATCCGTAACGTTTTCATTAATAAACTCCGCGGGAAATTTAAAATTGCAATTTAGTAAACTAAACCGGCCATATTGGCATGTGTTGCAATGTTAATATTTCATCATTGATATATAAACTATCAGACTGCGTGGTCGGTAGGAGTGGGTTTCAGTAGGCCTTTAAAAGCATTACCAAAGCGGCCTTCTTTCATCTCCATAATATCGCTAAAATTCGCTCCATTTTGTTCACTAATGACGCTGAGATCATTATCCATGCGTTTGCTACGTCTCGTCTCGATTACTGTAACGTATTATTTTCGGGTCTTCCCATGTCTAGCATTAAAAGATTGCAGTTGGTACAAAATGCGGCTGCTACACTTTTAAAAAGAAAAAGAAAGTTTGATCATATTATGCCTATAATGGCTCACCTGCACTGGCTTCCTGTGCACTAAAAATGCGACTTTAAGGTTTTACTACTTAAGTATAAAATACTACACGATCTAGCTCCAGCCTATCTTGCAGATTGTATTGTACCATTTGTCCCGGCAAGAAATCTGCGTTCAAAGGACTCCGGCTTATTAATGACTCCCAGAGCCCAAAAAAAAGTCTGCGGGCTATAGAGCGTTTTCCTTTCGGGGTCCAGTATTCTGGAATGCCCTCCCGGTAACAGTTCGAGATGCTACCTCAGTAGAAGCATTTAAGTCTCATCTTAAAACCTATTTGTATACTCTAGCCTTCAAATAGACCCCCTTTTTAGACGAGTTGATGTGCTGTTTCTTTTCTTTTCCTCCTGTCTCCCCCTCCCTTGTGGAGGGGGTCCAGTCCGGTGGCCATGGATGAAGTACTGGCTGTCCAGAGTCGGGACCCAGGATGGACCGCTCGTCCAGAGTCGGGACCCAGGATGGACCGCTCGCCTGTGTATCGACTTGGGACATCTTTGCGCTGCTGAGCCGCCTCCGCTTGGGATGGTTTCCTGCTGGCTCCACCTTGGATGGGACTCTCGATACTATATTGGATCCACTTTGGACTTGATTCTCACGGTTACGTTAGATCCACTATGGATTGGACTTTCGCAATATCATGTTAGATCTGCTTGACATCGATTGCTTTCGGTCCCTTGGGGGGTGGAGGGGTTGTCTACATATGCGGTCCTCTCCAAGGTTTCTCATAGTCATCATTGTCGACGTCCCACTGGGGTGAGTTTTTCCCTTGCCCTTATGTGGGCCCAACCGAGGATGTCGTTGTGGTTTGTGCAGCCCATTGAGGCACTTGTGATTTAGGCCTATATAAATAAACGTTGATTGATTGATTGATAAAAAAGTGCAATATATTTATCCGTACAATAATGTATTTATGTATATCTGAACATCATTGCTCTTTTATCCTGCATTACAACGAGCTAATGCAACAAAATGTCCTTCTTGTCAGTACTGTAAAGCAGTGGTCCCCAACCACCGGTCCGGTGACTGGTACCTACCCGTGACGCATTTGCTACCGGGCCGCAGAGAAACATTAAATAAATGTATAAACTGTATTTTCTACGACTTAACTTTCACCTGTCCCACTAGACACACCAATAAGCTTGGCGTACTCCTCATAGGAAATTGCCCTTTGTTATAGCTTTGTGACATGATACAATGCACATTAATCATCCATCCGTCCATCCATTTCTACCGCTTATTCCCCCTCGGGGTCGCGGGGGGCGCTGGTGCCTATCTCAGCTACAATCGGGCTCTCTCTCTGTGGAGTTTGCATGTCCCCCCCTGAATGCGTAGGATCCCTACGGGTACTCCGGCTTCCTCCCACTTCCAAAGACATGCACCTGGGGATAGGTTGATTGGCAACACTAAATGGTACCTAGTGTGTGAATACGAGTGTGAATGTTGTCTGTCTATCTGTGTTGGCCCTGCGATAAGGTGGCGTCTTGTCCAGGGTGTACTTTGCCTTCCGATTGTAGCTGAGATAGCACATTAATCAACATATCAAATATAAAAGTGACATATTGTAGCCAAAGGCTGATTTCCATCTGCATCTCATTGCAAAGAAACAAGCTCAGGGCTCCCACTAATTCAGTGTTATAGTGAGTAGTATTTTTCATGCGTTATTTTTGCTGTATTTTTATCTGGCACAAGTAGAAAGCTTAGGGCACTATCTGTTTGTGAATGTGTGGTCCTAAAATATTGTTCACTTCATTTGGGCAGGTTTCTTCAGTTCGTGCTCACAAACTAGATAGGACAGCCCTAGTCTGAGTGGATGGTGCTTGATCCAATCAATCAAAATGTTTACCCGCTTCTTTATTTTCTCCTTTTTAACAGTCAATTGCAGTTAGTGGCTTAGTTTCCGCTGCTTGGCAAAAAATTGCAACGATTGAGGGTTGAAAGTGTCCATCACCACCATTGTTAAATGCAACATCTGGATACTGATGCTGTACTGCATTTTCACATACTTCGAAGGGTAACTGCACTTTAAAATGCAAATAACTGAAGTTGGAAACTGACATCCATTAAGTACACTGAGACAGATTTACAGTCACCAGCAGGAAAATGGTGGCGTGGTCGACCTGATGGTTGTGGGTTCACTCATCTGTCTCCAGTCAGTGAATGAGGTGATGGCTTTAATGAAAAGAAAAAAAAAGCCTATTTACCACACGCTCAACTATTTTTCTCTAGTACTCTATCTGACATCTCATTACCGGAGGCGTATGCAGAAAGAAGTAACATCTTCCACCATTCTTCTTTGAAAGTCAAAAATGAGAAGTTCTATCTGTTACCAAGAATAAAAGCGGATGGTTATAATTCAGCAAAGACAGGAAGTAGGCTGCTTGCATTTTCAGAATTAAAATGAGAATCAGAAATACTTTATTAATCCCAGAGGGGAAATTTAAATTTTCAGCACAATCCCATTCAAGATCAGACAAACATTATAGGGAGACAGAACAGGATCGCTGACGGGTCTGCCAATTTCTGGCGGCCCTTACAAAAAAGGTGAGATACAAGTAAACCAATGGGGGGTGGGTGGTTTGGGGCAGTGAGAAAAAAAAATATCTGTCTAAGCCTGGGCCCCTGGAAAGGGGGTCCAGACTTAGGCCAAGGGAAAAAACTCACAGCCATAGCACACATCCCTCTTACATGTGTGTAAGAGGGAAACATCAAACATCAAAGAACACAAAGGACATTAAAGACATTAAAAGAGCATAGCTGATGCAACCAACTGCTTCTACATATAGCTATGACTAAAAAGTAAAAAAAATACATTTTTTATTTTACATAATATCTATATATTTTTTCATATTTATTAGATTTATTTTACATATTTTCCATTGTTTTATTTTACATATAATTATTTTACATATTTTACATATAATTCTAATATGTGAGAACCAACCCCATTCATAATACCAACAAGATCTGGAGATATGTTCAATTTGTTTGCCAATCAACATAATTCAAAATTTCGCCTCGTGTCAGCTTGTTTATTGACGCTGCTTTCTGAAGCTGTCAAAACAATTTGAACCCTGTCCAAAAGTCAGGTTTTTTTTTAAAATGTGATACCATATGGCCAGAAGATTTCAAACCAGGTGCAGCAGATTGAGAAAAAAAAAAAAAACATACCATATCAAACATATTGAAACCTGCTAAGTAGAGATGCTACATGTTGGCTTTCTCAGCCTTATGCCGAGACGGCTTTTGACAGCCGTGGAGCAGTTTGGGGGGGATTTTTTACAAGAACTCAATGATATGCCTGCTCAAATATCAAAACATTGATTGCAAGGGAATTGATAACAGAGAACAAATATATTATAAAATAAATTAGGAAAAAGGGCTCTGGCAGAAAAGGCACATTTTTCACACAGGGCAAAGGAGCAAGTGCTTGAACATCACTAGGGTACCTGTGCACGTTTCTGGTTACAAAACAGGGGAATTTACACCTAAAGAAGGTTTTGGAGCTTTGGCTTCTCCTTGGTACTATTGAATATATAACCATTACCCTCGCTAGTCATATAGTCTGGGCTGCACTGTATTTCTTTCTTGAGCAGACACGAAACGGCGAGGCCCTCTTAATGTGTCCTGAATTAGAAATCGCTATCCCTCTAAACAAACCAAAAAATCCAGTTACGTATTCAAATACCTCGACACCTAAACTTAAGCTGAACAGCGAAACCGCAAAAGTTGGACACATTGTAAACATTTTTGACCACACAAGTGGTCTCCAAGACATGCTGAAGGGTACAAATGTTTACACGAATGAGCACCTCACTAGACGCAATGCTGATATTGACAAGAAAAACGTGACTTGAGGAAACGGGAAAATTCAGGGGCCTTGGAGCACCAACTGCAAAATCTAGGAGATCAAGAAGCAAGAGTTCTTGTTGTCAAAGACATCAAGCATCTGAACAAACATTAAAACTCACAACGCCTCAACGTCAACGATATAGGATTCTGACAGAAAACATTCACCATTAACTCCAACACTACATTGTTCTTAGAGATTACTTAACAAGTAGATGTGCACAATTATCCACACTTATGGACATTCATAGAGCAACACAAAATATTGGATCTGGAAAATGTGGAACTGAAAACCTGTTGCAAAATAGATCATAATAGTCTGGAATTGGTGAAGGAAAAAGACTCATATACAACTTTTTGCTCTCACATTAACAATGATTGTTTTTAAGATACAGATTAACAATAAATAGCAACATTAACAACTGACAACATACTGTCAATTATTCATTTCAACAGCACAAGACAGCATGCAAACTACAACAATGTGAATAATTATTTTGGAACAATTCAACGTGTAACGAATTGGTGAGGTGGATCCCGAGGATGCAGACATATTGTTTTTGGACAATAATTCTTGCTTTTATTTTGGAGGAAGCACGAAGTAGGAAAAATACAGGCAAACCTGGGACGATAGGCACAAGACAAACTAGGGAGTCCTCTGGCAAGACGAAAAACATATGCGTCTGTTGCAAGCAGTAGATACATTTCCGGCGCTCACATGTTGTCAACAGCCAGGTTGAATAGCCACTTACTCTACCTCAGGTGTGTTCTGCTGCCTCGCGCCAGTCTCCCCTCCCCTACGATAAATCCTTAGAAGGGAATGGAGGATGAATGAAACTCACATTTTTATGCCTTGACGAACAGTTTATTCACGAGCAATCGTGAAGGACTAACAGAAATTGCTGCACATGTTCGTCATATGTCGATGAATAAATTAATATATCGTCCAGGTAAACGAAGAGAAACCGACCTTTCATGTCCCGAAAAATGTCATTAATGAAACCCTGAAAAACGCCAGGTGCATTAGTAAGTCTAAAAGGCATTACTAGATACTCAAAATGTCCAAGAGGGGTGTTGAATGCGGTCTTCCATCCCTCCCCCTCTCAGATGCGAACTACAAACCCCATTTCCATATGAGTTGGGAAATTGCGTTAGATGTAAATATAAACATAATACAATGATTTGCAAATCCTTTTCAACCCATATTCACTACAAAGACAACATATTTGATGGTCAAACTCAAACTATATATATTTTTTTGCAAATAATAATTAACTTAGAATTTCATGGCTACAACACGTGGGGGCGGCATAGCTCGGTTGGTAGAGTGGCTGTGCCAGCAACTTGAGGGTTGCAGGTTCGATTCCTGCTTGTGCCATCCTAGTTACTGCCGTTGTGTCCTTGGGCAAGACACTTTACCCACCTGCTCCCAGTGCCACCCACACTGGTTTAAATATAACTTAGATATTGGGTGTCACTATGTAAAGCGCTTTGAGTCACTTGAGAAAAGCGCTATATAAATATAATTCACTTCACAAATTCACTTCACAAAGTAGTTGGGAAAGGGCATGTTCACTCAATAAACGTTTGGGAATTAAGGAAATTAATATTTGAAGCTTTGAAAGTGGAATTGTTTTCCATTCTTGTTTTATGTAGAGCTTCAGTCGTTCAACAGTCCGGGGTCTCTGCTGTCGTATTTTACGCTTCATAATGTGCCACGCATTTTCGATGGGAGACAGGCCGGTCTAGTACCTGCACTCTTTTACTACGAAGCCACACTGTTGTAACACGTAGCTTGGCATTTTTTTGCTGAAAGGAGCAGGGGCGTCCATGATAAAGTTGCTTGGACGGCAACATATGTTGCTCCAAAACCTGTATGTACCTTTCAGCATTAATGGTGCCTTCACAGATGTGTAAATTACCCATGCCTTGACCACTAGTACACATGCTGGCTTTTTATCTTTGCGCCTAGAAAAATCCGGATGGTTCTTTCCTCTTCTATCCGGAGGACACAACGTCTATAGTTTCCCCGCAAAAATTGAAATGTGGATTCTTCAGACCACAGAACGCTTTTGCAATTTCATCAGTCCATTTTAGATGAGCCTAGGCCCAGCGAAGCTGGCGGCGTTTCTGGGTGTTGTTGATAAATGGCTTTCGGTTTGCACAGTAGAGCTTTAACTTGCACTTACAGATGTAGCGACGAACTATATTCAGTGACAGTGGTTTTCGGAAGTGTTCCTGAGCCCATGTGGGGATATTCTTTAGAGATTAATGTCGGTTTTTGATACAGTGCCGCCTGAGGGATCGAAGGTCACTGTCATTCAATGTTGGTTTCCGGCCATGCCGCTCACGTGGAGTGATTTCTCCAGATTCTCTGAACCTTTTGATGATATTATGGGCCGTAGATGTTGAAATCCCCAAATTTCTTGCAATTGAACTTTGAGAAACGTTGTTCTTAAACTGTTTGACTATTTGCTCACACAGTTGTGGACAAAGGGGTGTACCTCGCCCCATCCTTTCTTGTGAAAGACTGAGCATTTTTTGGGAAGCTTTTTTTATACCCAATCATGGCACTTACCTGTTCCCAATTAGCCTGCACACTTGTGGGATGTGCCAAGTGTTTGATGAGCATTCCTCAACTTTATCAGTATTTATTGCCACCTTTCCCAACTACTTTGTCACATTTTGCTGGTATCAAATTCTAAAGTTAATGATTATTTGCACAATTTTTTTTTTTTTATCAATTTGAACATCAAATATGTT
This sequence comes from Nerophis ophidion, assembly GCF_033978795.1. NCBI lineage: Eukaryota > Metazoa > Chordata > Actinopteri > Syngnathiformes > Syngnathidae > Nerophis > Nerophis ophidion. Next base: position 25,503,522 of record NC_084635.1, read on the forward strand.
GTTTTTGTAGCAGATTCAACTGAATAGGGGTTGAAAAGGACTTGCAAATCATTGTATTCCGTTTATATTTACATCAAACACAATTTTCCAACTCATATGGAAACAGGGTTTCCTCTCGGTTGCATCGGCTCGTCTATCTGCCACGTAGGAGAGGTGTCTTCGGGAACGAGTCGCTCCGTCTTGCAGATTGCAGGATTTGCTGGTGCTGATTGGCAGCTAGGTACTCTCCTCCAGTAGACGGAAGTCGATCTGCACCGCCAGCTCGATGAGATCGTCCAAATTCTTCGGAAGTGACAGCGGGATCATCATGTGACGAATCTCGTCCACAAGCCCCAGGAACAAGGCGTCCAACAGCGCAGAGGGACCCCAGTCACAGTCAGCGGCCATGGTGCGGAACTCGATCGCGTAATCCGCGACCCATCGTGAACCCTCTTGCAGCCTGAAAAGGGATCTCGCTGCCTCTCTACCTGGGAGTCATCGATGGAAGATTTGCTTCAGTGATTTGGAAAAGTTTGCGTATGTGGAGCGAGAGGCGGTCTGACGGTTCCATTCAGCAGTCGCCCAGGTGCCCGCACGGCCAGACAGGTGGGAGATAACAAACACTACCTTTGCCAGCTCTGAGGTAAAAGCTTGAAATGTAGCTCGCATTGTGTCAAGAATTGTCTTACGTCTTCCCTTTCTCCGTCGGGATAGCCGTATAATGCCGGTAGTAGCGGGTTTTGTAGGCTGGGCGGATGCCTGGAAAGGCACGGTGCTCGAGGTGGGTACGATGGTGGCTAGCAACATGTTGACTCGTTCCAACATGGCATCTTGACGCTCCGACAGTCCATTTAGACCCCGGCTCAAGAGGTTTAGCTTGTTCCCCCTGCTGGTTGATCCGTTGTTCCTGGCCTTGAAATGCTTTTCTCCAGGAATCTGTCTCTGCGAGTTCCATAGTATGGCCGGAACTTTCTGTAACGAATTGGTGAGGTAGATCCCAAGGATGCAAAACCGTATTGTTTGTGGACAATAATTCTTCCTTTTATTTTGGATGAAGCACGAAGTAGCAAAACAAAGGCGATGATGGTAAACACTAAAACACACCATGTAAAAAAATACTAAGAGAAAAAAACCTACACAAAACCAAAAGCGCTAGACAGGGATAGGAAAAATACTTCATGAAAGAAGTAAACAGAAAAACAAAGTACAAAATAAAAATGCTAGACAAGGCTAGAAAAATACAGAAAAACCTGAGAAGATGGGCACAAGACAAACTAGGGAGTCCTCTGGCAAGACGAACAACATATGCGTCTGTTACAAGCAGTAGAAAAAGTTACGGCGCTCACATGTTGTCAGCAGCCAGGTTAAATAGGCCGCCACTAATCTACCTCAGGTGTGTGCTCCTGCCTCGTGCGATCCGCACTGTAGACTGTGGATGAGAGAGAGTGAATATGGTATGCACACAAATCAGAAATGAGCAAGGAATTTCAGATTACCACACATCGAACCCTTCAAAGTTATTGCTATGTACGAAACATGGATAGATGCAGAAAAAGGAATAGATTTTGAACTGAAAGAATTTGAACTAAAGTGCATCAAAAGAAACAGCACGATGGAGAAGGAGCAGCTGTGAATGTGATCAGAATCAGAATCAGAATCAGAAATACTTTAATAATCCCCGAAGGAAAATTAAGATTTTCAACACAATTACATTCAAGAGCGCACAAACATTACAGGGAGACAGAACAGGATCGCTGACGGGTCTGCCAACTTCCGGCTCCCCTTACAAAAAAAGTGAGGAAAATAAAATTAGTCTAAGCCTTAGCCCCTGGTGAGGTGGTCCAGACTGAGGCCAAGGGGGAAAAAAACTCAAAGCCACAGCACACATAAACATATGTGTAAGAGGTAAACATCAAAGAACACAGAGGACATTAAAAACAATAAAAGAGCAGAGCTGATGCAACAAGCCACTTCTACACACAGCCACAAAAGTAAAAAAAAAAACAAAAAAAAAAAAAACATATACACTGTGGTGGCCTCTTCGGTGTTCCAGGCCATCCTCTGCTGGGGTGGGGGGAGCATGGCCAGAGACAGGAGCAAAACCAACAAAGCAAAGAGAGCCGACTTCACCCTCGGCCACCAACTCTCGGCCAGTGTCCAGTCCGCATGGATGAGCGAGGATACGTCCAAGAAGACCGAGGTGGGCAATACCTGCTCATTCAGCCAACACACTGTGAAGCTTGTCCGTCCCGGCGCTCAGTGCCAGCTCCGCAGCCCTGTCTCTTCATCCGCATCTCCTCCAAACGAACTCTGGTGTGGCAGAGACCCAACAGCTGGTCTCCATGGCCAAAATGCAGATGAAGAAGTTCACAAAAAAGCACCACAGAAGTCATGAAAGTGACAACGCTTGTCATACAGTCCCAAAGGGTCCCGAACCAAAAGGCAAAAAAAAAACACATGAAAACCGGAGGTGAACATCAGGAACACAAACGGATGACACAAGAGCACAGAGCTCCTTCCAAAAGCAGCCACTATAGCGGCGTCATCTTGGGAAAAAAAAGTGTTGTGATGGAGAACTAAAACTACAAAGTGGTAAAAAAAACATGTCTTTTTTCCCTATTGATAATATTTTAGAATATTTAACCATTGAAATAGATAGATGGATAGATAGATAGATGGATGGATGGATGGATGGATGGATGGATGGATGGATGGATAGATAGATGGATAGATGGATTGATAGATTGATATATAGATAGATAGATAGATAGATAGATAGATAGATAGATAGATAGATAGATAGATAGATAGATAGATAGATTAGACTGACCATACGTCCACTGTTCCCCGGACATGTCCTCTTTTACGGGCTGTCCAGACGGGGTTTCTTTAATGCCTCAAATGTCCGGCGTTTTGAGTCAGGTTTGCTTGTATTTACAATGTACGTACAGGGTTAAGAAGGGGTTGAAAAAACAAAACAAATTGTGAAGGTGTCGGCACACAGCAGAATTAGTTAGGGAGGGACAAAAAGAGGGAAATAGTGGACTGTTTTTTAATCAAGGCATATTTGTTCAACAGCCATACAGGTGAGGGTGGCCATATAAACAACTTTAACACTTTAAAATATGCGCCACACTGTGAACCCACACCAAAAAAGAATGACAAACACATTTCGGGAGAACATCCGCACCGTAACACAACATAAACACAACGGAACAAATACCCAGAATCCTTTGATGCACTAACTTATTCGGGACGCTACAATATACACCCCCCCCCCCATCCCCCCGCCTCAACCCCCATTACGTCACATCAAATATTCCACTTTGAAATATAATTTTGGTGGAAGATTTTACTTATTTCGTGTGTTTATCTTAAAAAAACAGTTTCTTTTGACAAAAAATGGCGGAAAACAAACAAACAAAAATACAACACAAGAAAAAACTAAAACCTTTTGAAATGAGGAATAGATTTGAAGTAGATGTAGACTTCAGATATTTAAGCGTTAAATATCAAATGTATGTATGCCCTGGCACACCATTATCATAATTTCACGACCGAAGTAAAACACTTTTTGCACTTTTATACTGAAATAAATACACCTACAACTTATTAAATAAAAACATAGAAAAAACTACCAGCAGTGGTAAAGTTTGGATCCATGAAGACAAGAAGAAAGTGAATGAATGTTTATGACTGAATACATTTACATATGCATACACATTTGTCTTTTTTTTTTAATTATTTATTTTAATGAATGAAGTAACGTTTACGACAACTTTTTTTCCAAAACACAATGTAGAATGTGACAATGCACATGTTTATCATTTGTTTTCAAAACGCTTACAAAAAAGTGGGACCCCAAAAATTTACCGTGGGACCCCATTTTTATGACTTGATGGGGTCCCTGGGACCCCATTTTGAAAATTCCTACCGCCAACACTGCTGACAACAGAGGAGAAAAAATGCTTTATTTAGATAAATATATCATTTATAAAGCAAGTTCAAGTATCATCAGCAAAAGTTCACCTAGTCCCGGCCTTGGCGTGCTGCCCGCCTTGGCACGCATATATGTGTCCTCTTTTTGGGATTTCACAATATGGTCAGCCTATGTAATGCTAACTTACAAGGCATGAGAAGGTAAACAAAAGTGAATTTTTAACACGACGCCATCTTAGATGACTTCGCAAATTATCGTTAATGAGCATGACAAAGATCTCATTACATCACAAATCGTAAATGTAGCTCAAAATATTTTAGACAAAATCCAAGTTTCAAAGTTCAACTTATGATACGTACCGGCGATGCAACCTTAAAGAAAAAATATATGCGGTATTTCTTCGAAAAAAAACACCATAAAGTACGTGCCGGCACTGTAGATTTCTCTGCTTGGTTTATGCAACTTCGGTCAATAAAGTTTGATTCAAAGTCCGCACTTCTCAAAGATGTAGTAACTGCCCTGACCACATGATGGTGACAAAATACACACGTAATAATGTTAATTAAATAACAAGCAATGAGCACAACATACGTCCAACAACAAGAGTTTACAACATTTAGTTGTAACAGAACACATATAATACTGCGTGTTCGAAATAAACCGACACCAACCAACACAAAACCACTGTTGGATAGTGTATGTGTATTTACAAAACCTGTTTCCATACCTGTTTCCATATGAGTTGGGAAATTGTCCATCCATCCATTTCCTACCGCTTATTCCCTGTTACTAAATACAGATTGTCACTACATCTGTCAAGTTAAAGCTCTATTATGCAAAGCGGAAGCCATTCATCAACAACATCCATAAACGCTGCCGGCTTCTCTGGGCCTGAGATCATCTAAGATGGACTGATGCAAATTGCAAAACTGTTCTGGGGTCTGACGAATCCACATTTCAAATCGTTTCTGGAAATATTCGATATCGTGTAAAAGGGAAGCGAACCATTCAGACTGTTATCGACGCAAAGTTTAAAAGCCAGCATCTGTGATGGGGTGAATTAGTGCCCAAGGCATGGGTAACTTACACATATGTGAAGGCACCATTAATGCTAAAAGGTACATACTAGAGATGCGCGGTTTGCGGTCTCATCCGCGGAGTCCACGGGTAAACCGAGGGTCGGGCGGTTGACATGACGAAAAAATAGATTTTAATTAGATTCGGGCGGGTGGTGGTTGAACCATCCAGAGATATTTAATATACATGGTTCTGGGATTAGTATCCTTTGCCATTCAAAGAGCCATTTGGAACCCGTGTTATGAAGCGAAGAAGTCAATAGGAAACGCTATTATCCTTATGAAAGAATGTCAGCAGTTATCCAGATATTAAGTATTATTGCGTGCTGTGAAACCATTGACTTTTTTCGCCTTCTACATCATACACGAACTGCTTGCCAGTACAGTACCATGATGTGTGTGGCTTCCGTGTCAACACCCACACAACTCCAAAGCATACTGGGGTGACACAGAGTACACTAATGGTTGTGATATAAACAATTTTAACACTCTTAGTAATATGCGCCACGCTTTGAAACCACACCAACTAAGAACGACAAACACATTTCGGGAGAACATCCTCACAGTAACACAACATAAACGCATCACAATAAATACCCATAATCCTTTGTATTCATGACACATCCTGACTATTTTATACACCCCAAACCCCGCCCCCCCCCACCCTCTTGCGTCGATAAGGTGGGCGGGGTTGGGGGCGCGGGGGTGTAAAATTTAATCAGGTCGTGTCATGAATACAAAGGATTATGGGTATTAGTTGTGTTGCGTTTATGTTGTGTTACTGTGAGGATGTGCTCCCAAAATGTGTTTGTCAAAATTGTATTGTGTGGCTTCACAGCGTGGCACATATTAGTAAGTGTTAAAGTTGTTTATATCACAACCATCAGTGTACTCTGTATCACCCAGTATGCCTTTCAATCTCATTCTTGTGATTGCGGAAACTGCAAGCAATTTGTTCATACATTTTGTTGAAGGTGTTAAAGGCAATGGTGTCACAGTCTATTCATATCCATATCCATATCCTTATCATCATTATGAACGCTATTGAATAGATGGGAGAATGTTACCGGCCCTACGTTACCAGCCCCAACTGATTTCTTTACGTTATGAAACGGGTTTAAATAGCTGTTTGAGTTGTAAAGGTGGCCAACCTCTGATGTAATTCAGCGAGTGGTTAAGGTAGTTAACGGGCGGGTACGATCCTAATTAAATGTTGGTTCAGGTGGAGGACGGGTGGCTGACGATCTGGGTGATGCGGATAATATAATTGCCTATCCGCACATCTCTAGTACATGCAGGTTTTTGGAACAGCATATGCCATCTAAGCGCGCAGTCCTTTTCATGGACGCTCCTGCTTATTTCAGCAGGACAATGGCAAGCCACATTCACCACGTGTTACAACAGCGTGGCTTTGTAAAAAAAAGAGTGCGGGTACTTTCCTGGCCCGCCTGCAGTCCAGACCTGTCTCCCATTGAAAATGTGTTGCGCGCTATGAAGCGTATAATACGACAGCTGAAACCCCGGACTGTTGAACGACTGAAGCTCTACATAAAACAAGAATGGTTAAGAATTCCACTTCCAAAGCTTCAACAATTAGTTTCCTCAGTTCCCAAACGTTTATTGAGTGTTGTTAAAAGAAAAGATGATGTAACAAAGTGGTAAACATGCCTTTCCCAACTACTTTGGCACGTGTTATAGCCATGAAATTCTAAGTTAGTTATTATTTGCAAAAAAAAATAAAAAATAAAGTTCATGAGTTTGAACATACAAAACAGTATCCTGTATTTGTAGTGCTTTTAATTCAATATGGGTTGAAAAGGACTTGCAAATCATTATATTCTGTTTATATTTACATCTAACACAATTTCACAGTTCATATGGAAACGGGGTTTATATTACATTTATTCTGTGAAACCAAAATATGCAGAAAAGCAATTTAGTTATATAACGTCACACTGACAAAATTAAGCATTGCTGCTTGTACATATACTGTATCTATACAGTATGTAATCAGAGGCACTAGTTAGTTGGGCAGATGTACTATAACCACGGGAACGAATGATGAACTAAAAGAAAGAACAAAAGGGACAAGCTGGTTTCCGATTCCTTTCCAGGGACAGCTTGTCATCGAAGGTAACGACAGTGGGAACCTACGTTATCTTCTTTGTATGGGGCTCATCAGAATTCATGTTCTTGGTAGATGAAAGCAGAAGGCACGGTGAAAGAAGAGGAAGGTAAAACCACAACTCTAAGAAGACAAATCATCCTCAGCATATAAAAGGAAGCCATGGAAGCTCACCCATACTCGAAGACCTCTGAAGATGAGAAACCCAGCTGTCACCATGAAGACACTTGTGCTGCTCACTCTGGTGTGTTTCCTGCAAGTCAGCGTGTGTTCAGGTCTGATGAAATCCTCTTCTCTCTGCTTCTCATCCTAATAATTGTGGAAATGTGTGTGACGTGATTTTAATTGTGCATGTGTTTGTCCAGTCGTAAACACCTTGTTGAAGGTTTGCTGCCCCGACATCGGAAAAATATGTATCCCATTGAATAATGTCCATCATCTAGAAACAACATCAAAGAGCTGCAAGCCCAAAGCCATTATGTGAGTATAATATTAAACACACTGGATTGTTTCTGAGTGACCACACTGCAAAAAGTCAGTGTTCAAAAACAAGGAAAAAAAATACAAATATGAGGGATATTTTTTTACAACTAAGAAAAAGTATCTGCCAATAAAACAACAACCTTTGGCGTGTTAAGACTTTCCAAAGCAAGTAAAATTAGCTAACTTCAATGAACCCAAAAATAACTTAAAATAACTATATTTTCCCTAATAATATAAGCGCATTTTTCTTGGTAGAAAAAAATTATGAGACATTTTTGCTGAATATATCGAAAAATATTCTTAAATGAAGTATATGCTAGTGCCAATATCTTGACATAATGATATGCGCTCGCCCTTACATTTCTTGAAACCAGCAAACTTATACTAAAAACGAATTTATTGTTCTTAATGGAAAGGCAACAAGGCAACATCTTTTTACTCTTGGGGTCTCCTAGTCGCTCCGGCAAATCATATGGTCTAAAAATGCATTCTTCTATCGATAACATGACATCATCGCACCAAGTGCGTGCTCTTTCAGTCAATTAGCGCGCATATATACAGCCCGGCCCCCGGCCAATTTTTTTTTTTATTGTAACTTTAAAGAATTTATCTGAATGTGACGTGCTGTCAGGGGAGGCAAGTGAGGCAGTGCCTCACCTGCCACAAGGTGGCTTAACCATGAGATGTTCCAAAACGAAGTAATAAAATTAAATACGTTTTAATATTTCTCTTTTGGTTTATGCTTTTTATGTGATTTTGGTGTGGCTCCTCTATATTTTGATCATTTTCATTGTCAAAATCGCGGAAATTCCATGTATCCTGATCAAAACAATCCAGCAGATGAGAAGTGAGGCAGACACAGACGGTGCCTCCGCGGCTACAAACAGTGTGCATTGGGCATGCGTGCGAGGGGGCGCATGCTTGTTGCCACGTGGAAAAGGCAGGTCTTGAGGCAGCAAATACATCTGCCTCAAGGTATTGAGAGATATATTGTCAACTTGCAGTTCAATGCCTCAGCAGTACTCTGACTCGTCACACAGGGAGAAGTGGGGGCGCTCAAGCTAGCAGACACAGGTCTCTCCAGCAGAAGCCAGCATTTTTTCTTTTCTTTTTTTTCTAACTGTATTTATAACAAACATGGCATTTTTATTAGAGTAAGCCAGCGTTTGTGGCTGTTTTTTGTCCGATGCAAAAATATTGTTTAATTTCTTGGAATGAAATTGAAATAAATGAATGTTTCTGCCAATATTGAGGATTATTTACTGTATCCAAGATGCAATACTTCTCTAAACTGGACTTTAACACAAAATGAATGTGATCATACAATATATGTTTTCATGAAGGATAGCTATTGCTGCTTCAAATACAAATACAGAAAGGTAATATACACTCACAATACTTGATTTATTTTGTTAAAAGCAATGGGACCAAAAATTATTTAATAACAACTTTATCTCTCCTGAAGGAATCAATAAAGAACTATCTATCTATCTATCTATCTATCTATCTATCTATCTATCTATCTATCTATCTATCTATCTATCCATCTATCTATCTATCTATCTATCTATCTATCTATCTATCTATCTATCTATCTATCTATCTATCTATCTATCTATCTATCTATCTATCTATCTATCTATCTATCTATCTATCTATCTGTCTATCTATCTATCTATCTATCTATCTATTTAGTTTTTGGACACATTTATCGTGTCATAATATCATTATGATAACGTTTTTATTAAAGCGAATAACTCCCTTTTTTTCCGCTGTAACTCTAAGTCAACAATTAAGTAAAAATAAAAGATGAAAAAAAAGTATGTATGGCTCACCTGGTGTTCAGTTCACTGCACATCACTATGTGCATGAAGGCTTTCTATTTAAACATCATAATTAAAATTGGTGCTCAATAATTCTCAGATGGAAATGCAAAAAATTACAATATGAACTTTGTACAACACACTGTACAACACTTAAAACCTTTAGCATACAAGTATGTGGAATTAAATTATGGAATGGATTTGGCAAATAAGTAAACAATGTGCACTAATATGATTCAGTTTAAAAAATGGTGTTCACAAATAATCTTGATAAACATCCCAAACCCTACAACAAATTAGACTCTCTTATCGAGCTCATAATGTAAACCATAAACTTTAATTGTTGTTTAATTACATGTTTGATCATTATTTACTTACTCATTGTCTATGGACCCATTACTTCCCTGCTTGAACTCAGCATCAAGGTGTAGAATTGGGGCTTAAATCACCAGAAATGATTCTCGGGTGCAGCCACCGCTGCTGCTCACTGAGCCCCTCACCTCCCAGCGGGTGATCAAGGGTGATGGGTCGAATGCAGAAAATAATTTCGCCACACCAAGCGTGTGTGTGACAGTCATTGGTACTTAAATTTAATTAATTAACTTATTAATTAATTAATATTTACTGCCAGGCCCCCGGCCAAAATTGTTTTAATTGTAATGTTGAAGAATTTATCTGAATGTGCATGAACTATTTCTGTTCAAAATTCTTTGAAATGTCACATGTTAAATGTCTAAATATTAACTGTACTTTTAGAACAACTTGAAAATTAATGTGCATTTCAGTGCGTGGAGTCACTCTGTGGAACAACTTAGGGAACAACTTAAAAATGTGTTCTAGCATGATTCAATTTAAAACACTGTTTAAAAAAGAAGTACTGAAGAAGTACGAGGAGGAAAGAGAGTGATGCCCTCAGCACAGAGCGTTGGGAGAGAGGTGTATGGTCAGAGAGTGTCTGAGCCCGTGTGTGTGTGTTTTTTCTCATCTTGTCTTGTCTCATAGTATTGTTAGTGTTAAGGAGTTTTTCTTGTTTTTGTTTAGTGAGTATTGTACTTGTATTATATTGATTATATTAAATGTGGAATGATCCTTATTATTTTAAGACTTCTTTAGAGAAAAATTAAAAAAAATTTCCTCATAACATTAAAACCTGTTTCTAAGAGGACATATTTTTTTATATATATATTTCAACTCTATTCTCATAAAAATACTGTTTTGTTTTTTTTCAGTTTTGCGGTTTTCTTCCCCTAAATTTCACTGTTTTTTTATGTGTTCTTATTCTATTGATATTGCGACTGAAATCCTACCTTTTATTTTATTTTTGTAAAATTGTTGCTTTTGGCCAAATTAATTTTCCTTTATAAAGAGAATTTTGACAAAGATAATATCACCCCAAACGTTTTTTCCTTAATATTTGAAATATATGCTTACAAATGATTTTCATATTGATATATTTTTTTAGATGATATTACAAGTACAATACCGTTTTTTTTTCTTGTATGTTTTTGTTTTCTTGTAAATGTTATTGTGTGTATTTTATTATGAATTAATTGCCATAATATTCTGATTTAGAATTATATCAATGCATTCAATATTATATATATTTTCAACCAAATTGTATAAGTGCAACTTAAGTATTTGTTTTAATTGTTTCTCATATCTGTGGATTTAAAAAATAACGTCTAATCATAAATTTAAAAACAAATGCATTTGCTTTTTGGCTTTCTTGTTGAATTGTATTTTTGGATTAGGCTTTTGGCTACAAATTACCCCCTGGCCACACTTTTGGACACCCCTGGTATTTATGTAAGCCTTCTATCTTTTTATGTTCAAAGTTGCAGACCCTTTTGCCGAGACTGAATTTAAAATAATAATCAAATGTAATGTAAGACAGTATAAAATGTCTAGCATTTTTTAAATTTGCAAAGAAAAGTATATGTATTGATTGAAAAATGACAGAATTAAAAAAAAAAAACATGTAAACGATATATTTTATAGTATGTTTCAATGTTTAAATACAAATAAAATAAAGGAATGTGCCTTGTTGTAAATGTGAGCGCTGTTTTGAAGAATGTTTTCCCTTGTATGTTTGTTTGTATACTTACACATCTACAAATGATGAAAGCGTATAACAAGAACTCATGAATGTATTAAAATGCAAAACAACCCTAATTAAATTATTAGTTATCCTAATTACTGTTATTTAGTTTAAAGTGTAGTTTTTAAAGGACCAAAAACTAATTCTGGATAAATTGCCAAAATGGACACAATCATGGCAAGAAAAACCATAAACAACCTGCTTTTAAATGAATGGGCAACCAAACAGTACCAAAGTGAGAACACAATGTCTCACAACTAATCTGCGCATTTGTTCTTTTCAGAGTCAAAACAGTGAACGGTAAAAGTGTTTGCCTCGACCCCAGCTGGGTGTGGACAAAATATCTGTTGGAAAAATCATCAGGCAACAACCCATCTCCACCGGAATGCTGTATAAAACATAGGGTTGTTGAAGTCCTGTGAAGAGGAAGTTCCTTCATGTCAGTTTTTGCGTAATGCTCTGTCTGCTCTACAATGAGGACCAGGGGGTGGTTAAAACAACTGTAGGATACATTTTGTACATTTGAAATGTTTAATTGCTGTACCTGAACAAAACATATTGACTTTGTGTTAAAAAGTGAAAAATATAATTAGCGGAATATCTGACAATGTAGACATGTGGACATCGGGGGCGGTACCTCTGGATTGTTGGAACCGGAGGGTGTGTTCCAACTATCGGGGATCACACTCCTGGTCCTGGTCGTGGAAATGTGGACCAGCTCTTTACTCTCAGCAGGGTCCTTGAGGGTGCATGGCTTCATCTGGCCAGGATCTTCAGCTCTCACTGGATCGGTTCGCAACCGAGTGTGAAGCGACCGGGATGAGAATCAGCACCTCCAAGTCCGAGTCCATGGTTCTCGCCGGGAAAGTGGAGGAGTTCAAGTGCCTAGGAGTCTTGTTCACGAGTGAGGGAAGAGTGGATCGTAAGATCAAAAGGCAGATCGTTGCGGCGTCTTCGGTAATGCGGACGCTGTATCGATCCGTTGTGGTGAAGAAGGAGCTGAGCCAGAAGGCAAAGCTCTATATTTACCAGTCGATCTACGTTCCCATCCTCACCTATGGTAATGAGCTTTGGGTTATGACCGAAAGAACAAAATCACGGGTACAAGCGGCCGAAATGAGTTTCCTCCACCGGGTGGCGGGGCACTCCCTAAAATATCGGGTGAGAAGCTCTGCCATCCGGGAGGAGTTCAAAGTAAAGCCGCTGCTCCTCCACATCGAGAGGAGCCAGATGAGGTGGTTCGGGCATCTGGTCAGGATGTCACCCGAACGCCTCCCTAGGGATGTATTTCGGGCACGTACAAACGGTAGGAGGCCACAGGAAAGACCCAGGACAGGTTGGGAAGACTATGTCTCCCGGCTGGCCTGGGAACGCCCCGGGATCCCCCGGGAAGAGCTGGACGAAGTGGCTGGGGAGAGGAAAGTCTGGTCTTCCCTGCTTAGGCTGCTTCCCCCGCGACCCGACGTCGGATAAGCGGAAGATGATGGAATGTTTTCACTGCTGCATTATGTTGAAGACCAATAATAAATAGCTCCCAGAGCCACACTTTGGACCGCCCTTGTGCTGTAGGTCTGCCTCACACTGTTTCAGAAATATTCGTTTTTTTATTTGTAATGCTTTGTTATGCTTTTATTACATTTCCTATCCAATGTGTATTTTTGTATTTTAATCATGTTTTTTTTTTTTTTTTTAATGTGTGTCTGTTGTGAATACTGCTTGTACATTGTTTGTATATGACGTAACATCACCTGTGTCAGGAGCAAATATTTTTGCTACTTGTTAGTATTGTTTTGGATATTCATTTAGATTGGAATGTTTCATTAGGTGACATTTTAATACACTGTGAGGAGACAAAACTGCCAATAAATGACTCAGTTATTATATGATGGTAATATATGATGGATTCCACATCCTGATTTGATGACTGCTGCTGTCACAATAAATGAGTCAAAGACCGCACGTAATTGTAGTGAACACTTCGTGATAATAAATTAAATATTATTCCTATTACTTTTGTACATTTTTTTTAATAATCTCATAATCACAAGGAATTCCTTTTGTTTTTCCGTTTAGTCATCTTTGTCACTGCTCTTCGCCAGTGTGCTAGACGAAAAATGAGTAAGGCGCTGCATCATTATGCCAGAAAAGTAGTTCCTCGATGTTAATACCTTCAGTGAGAATGTCGCTAATACTTGGTTGATATGCAGGTCACGGCATCTAAATAGAGCATTGTTAGTGTTTTCTAAAGTGACTTTTTAGAGTGCTTTATAGGCGGAATAGTAGAATCCACATTACCAACATTGTTAGCTGCCTAACTGGGCGATAATTTTTATTTCAAAGAGCCTTTAAGTTTGTTTGGCTTTACTACATCACATTCAATTATTTTTTTTATTTAAATAACTGGCTCGTATATTTGTCACAAAACCTTTAAAATATGTCCACATATGGGCTGCTAAAAATAAAGAAAGAGTAGCCTTATTGAATGTATGTCAGGAGACCTCTTGGTCACGTGGTTGCAACCCAGTAATTTATTCAACTGACAGTAACACTATTATATTAGAATTAAACAATCTGGAACACCCTGCCAGAATAAAAACACAAAAAATGTAACATGTTTTGAAAGATGTTGTCACAATTATGTTCTAGATCTACTAGTATATATATTAAGTCCTTAACAGCGTGTCCACACAAAAAAATTGCGAGTACTAGTGTTGTCCCAATACCAATATTTTGGTATCGGTTCCAAAATATATTTTGATACTTTTTGATATTTTTCTAAATAAAGTGGACCACAAAAAAATGACATTATTGGTTTTATTTTCTTTTTAAATTGTCTCGATAAATCACACTGCTATGATATTAAATTACATTTGCATCACCTCCTCCCAGTAGCTTATTGTGGGTGTTCTGATGATCACTAAATGTTCTGCATATTCATGAAGGCAGACATGCCAAATGGACTACACTCTCTATTTTGCTCATTTAAGAGACACAATCCTCAGTGTAAATTACCTTTGCGTGTGCTCTCAAGTTTACACGTGTTTTACTACACGCAACCCTTTAGTACAGGGGTCTCAGACACGCGGAGACGTTATTTTGCGGCCCCCACCTTAATATGAAAGTTTAATGTTAGTGCGGCCCGCAAGTTTTTTATGAATGGCGCTTGACAGCGTTGTGTGCGGAGCTGAAGGAATCTACCAATCACGGTGTGATATATGGCTCTCGCGGGCCAAACATTGACGTCACTTGGGTGATGCAAGCAGAGAAACGTTTTTACGCTTTTCCACCAGACCCGCACGCTAGAGATGCGCGGTTTGCGGTGTCATCTGCAGAGTCCGAGGGTAAACCGCAGGTAGGGCGGTTGACATGACGAAAAAATAAACTTTAATTAGATTCGGGCAGGTGGCGGTTGAACCATCCGGAGACATTTGATGTACATGATTCTGGGATCGGATTAATCTGCAATTCAATGAGCCATTAGAGATCCGTGTCATGAAGCGAAGAAGTCAATCAGACATTATGTATCTGTGTGTGCTATGAAGCGATTGCCTACATAACCTTCTACAACATAGATGATTTGATTGTCAGTCCTGCATTAGGTTGTGTATGGCTTGCGTGACAACATGCACACGACTGCAAGGCATACTGGGGTGACACAGAGTACACTAATGGTTGTGATATAAACAATTTTAACACTCTTAGTAATGTGCGCCACGCTTTTAAGCCACACCAATTAAAATCGACAAACACATTTCGGGAGAACATCCTCACAGTAACACAACATAAACGCAACACAACAAATACCCATAATTCCTTTGTATT
>NC_084635.1:25523867-25598867 GCF_033978795.1 Nerophis ophidion
AAGCTCACCTTTTCTCCGGTAAAAACTGACTTTTTAACCACAAATTTCTCACCGAAACCTGCTGGTTGACATTCGTTTGGGATCCATGTCTGCTTGACCGCGCTCTGATCCATAGTAAAGTTTCAGCTCCGGGAATTTTAAACACGGAATCACTGTGTGTTTGTGTGGCTAAAGGCTAAAGCTTCCCAACTCCATCGTTCTACTTTGACTTCTCCAATATTAATTGAACAAATTGCAAAAGATTCAGCAACACAGATGTCCAAAATACTGTGTAATTATGCCGTTAAAGCAGACGACTTTTAGCTGTGTGTGTGTGCAGCGCTCATACTTCCTAAAAACGCGTGATGTCAACGTTTTCAAGACGAAAATCCCGGGAAATTTAAAATTGTTTTTTATTAAACTAAAAAGGCCGTATTGGCATGTGTTGCAATGTTAATTTCTCATCATTGATATATAAACTATCAAACTGCGTGGTTAGTAGTAGTGGGTTTCAGTAGGCCTTTAAAGATTTCTTTTTTTGTGAAGAAATGTTTAGAATTAAGTTCATGAATCCAGATGGATCTCTATTACAATCCCCAAAGAGGGCACTTTAAGTTGATGATTACTTCTATGTGTAGAAATCTTTATTTATAAATAAATCACAAGTTTAATTACACATTTTCAGTTATTTTTATATCTTTATTTCCAAGTAGTTCAAGAAAGACCTCTACAAATGAGCAATATTTTTGCACAGTTATACAATTAAATAAATCAGAAACTGATGACATAGTGCTGTATTTTACTTCTTTATATCATTTTTTCAACCAAAACTGCTTTGTTCTGATTAGGGGGTACTTCAATTAAAAAAATGTTTGCAGGGGGTACATCACTGAAAAAAGGTTGAGAACCACTGCCCTAATCAGAGCAAAGCATTTTTGGTTGAAAATTGTGTTTAAAAAGTCAGTTTTTACCAGAGAAAAGCTGAGCTTGTGCCGTCCATAGCTGCCGTCAACTCCCCTGAGACATTGGTGTCAAGACACCCGTGGAGACATCTTTCCGACTATCAGGTACTATTTAACTCACTAAAACACTAGCAACACTATAAAAAGATAAGGGATTTCCCAGAATTATCCTAGTAAATATATTTAAAAACATCGGAATCCGTCCCAATGTAATCGCATTTTTTTTAAGTCGTTTTTTATTTAAATTTGTTCTAGTCCGCCGCTATCAATATCCTCAAACACAAATCTTTCATCCTCGCTCAAATTAATGGGGAAATTGTCGTTTTTTCGGTCCGAATAGCACTTTTTGCTGGAGGTTCCCATTAAAATCAAAGTGAATATGTGAGGAGCCCCCACACTTGTGACATCATCGTCTGCGACTTCCAGTAGAGGCAGGGCTTTTCTCTTAGCACCGAAAGTTGCGAACTTTATCGTGGATGTCCTCTACTAAATCATTTCAGCAAAAATATGGCAATATCGCGAAATGATCAAGCATGACACATAGAATGGACCTTTTATCCCAGTTTAAATAAGAAAACTTCATTTCAGTAGGCCTTTAACATCAATATTTATGGAACATGTCCACAAAAAATCTAGCAGTCAACACTGAATATTGCATTGTTTTTTTCACAGTTTATGAACTTACATTCATATTTTGTTGAAGTATTATTCAATAAATATATTTATAAAGGTTTTTTGAATTATTGCTATTTTTAGAATTTTTTTTTAAATCTCACGTACCCCTTTGCATACCTTTAAGTACCCCCAGGGGTATGCGTACCCCCTTTTGAGAACCACTGGATTAGTGGGTAGTTGAATTAAAAACATGTTTACAGGGGGTACATCACTGAAAAAAGGTTGAGAACCACTGCATTAGATCATTATGTTTGAATTAGAGCTGTCAAAAAATTAAAATATTTAATCGCATTAATCACATTAAGTTAATAGTTAACTTAAAATTAATCGCAATAATCACAGAAAGATAAAACATTTTGCCATTGATAAGTGTAGCATAGACAGTATAGTTCAAGTGTTTAATACCATTAACGGACAATTATTTGCTTGAATGAAATATTTTCAAACATGATGCTTTTTGAAACAGTTTAACACAAAAAGCATATAAAAACGCTTTTACATAGAATGAAAAAATATCTGCAGTGTGTTGGTGTCTTGTTAGAGTTAGAATTTTGGAGGAATGCAAAATGTGTATTCCTGCTTTAGGAGCATTTCCATTCAGAGGAGAGGGGCTACACTTCAATGCAATTTCATGCATTAATAACACAACATGTGGATTGTTACGATCGTGCTTTGATTGTCAAAGATGTTAGGAGATATTTTTTGTCCCTGAATAAATGTTTCTGATATTCTGTACTTTACATATTGTACAATAATTAATAACAGTAATCCAAACAAGGACATGAAGCTCCTCTTCACTAGAATCAGCAAAGACGCCAACAGCGTTCGATCCAATGATGTCTGTCAGGCTTGCCACACACAGTTTGTTTGTGTTTTTGTTTTTCTTCTGTGTGTTTAGTGTTCCCTACCCTTAATTCCTGTCAGCACTGTTATTTTGGTTCAGCTTCCTGTTTGTATCCCTGAGTGCTTTGTTTCCCCTTAGCTGCGGCTGATTGGCATCTGGCCACACCTGGTGTCAATCAGCCAACTCCCACAGTATTTGTACCTGCTTTGTCGTCCAGTCAGAGCTGGATTGTTTTGTCGATGTCGCTCTTGTTGTTGCTACCTGTCGTGTCGTGTCGTGTCGATGTCATCATTACAGCTACTACCTGTCGTGCTACTATTTGTCCTTGTCGTCGTAGCGGTAAGCGTTTCTGGTTAGTTATTTGTGGTTTGTTTTCTCCTAGCTCTTTTGTGTTTTGTTTTCTTGTTAGCCATTAGCTGCTTCCAGTTGTTCGTTTGCTGGTTTCTGTTTTCAGTTTTGGCTAGACCTAGTTCCTGGCTTGTGTTTTGTACCTTTTATTTTGGACGTTAAATTATGTTTTCTTATTCAATGCCTGCCTCCTTCTCTGCATCTTGGGGTTCTTCAAAAAACAAACTTTGACAACGTCATCTCATAGCGATTGAAGATAACATTGTCTGGTCTTATCCGGAGAACGACTGGCAGTGGCTTTGGATCTGAGCTTTCCATTAGGTCCACCTTTCGTTGTGCAGTTCTGCTAGCTATTTTCGAGCTTGTGACTGAACAGTAAATGGATGCCATTACACATTTCCCCAAGCTACAGAACAGGTTGAGGGTCAGAAACGTTACTCACATGTTTAAAAAATATTTTAATTGAAGTGAACTTATAGTTAACACATTAATATCGCTTTACCTTTGACAGCCCTAGTTGAAATAAAGTATGCTAAGCCCAACCACTAGCCCTAACCCAAACAAATCTCGTTTTTGAGTACTTCATCTTTGTATGATAAACATTTTCAATTGCTAACAATAAAATGTTTCCCCCTTGGGAATTGCACTTTTAAAAAGGCCATTCTGATGGACATATGTAGGTAGATACTAGTGTAGATAGTTAAGGTAGTTAAAAGAGGAACCTTTACCGTAATGAATAGTTGTACAATCGCTCATTAATTATTTGTTTCTTTTAAAGTCGAGAAATATAATGCTTTTCCAGAATTTTTGAGAATTGAGGCAAAAGATACATTTGGGGTTGTGGGGCGTGCATTGGGCGGAAGGCAGGGAGCACCCTGGAAAAGTCGCAACCTCATCACATATTTTACAATATTCAGTATAACTTTTTTAACTAATGTCATGTTTATATCACGGCAGTCAGTGGAGGACTTACATTTACACTTCCACGCAATGTTTTTCACTTCCTGTTCATTTGTACCTCAGTGGATGACAAAGAATTCTGTTAAGATTTTGCAACTCCATTGTCTGGCATATCAACAGCCAGTTTAGCGCCAACATTTACAAAAAAGCTGTTGAACTTATTCACTACATTACTCATATTATAATCTTCACCATTATCATCAATAAAGCAATCAGGATATGTCAACTTTGAAGATCCTTGTTTGATTAGACTATTCAATACTACCTAAGTTCCATTGATATATTTTTTTATTTTCATATAATTTTTTTAATGACATAACCATTTGCTTGTTTGTGTAATATGAGTTCATTTTTTTGTACTTGTTATGTCTTTGTTCCACTTCTTTTTTTTTACTTTGATAAATAGTTTGTAGAGATTTGTTTTCTTTTTACAGGTATTAATTCTTCCTTTCGTAATCCAATTACTTTTTTAATGTTTTTTCTTTATAATATACTATATCATGGGGCAATGTTTATTATGCAGGGAAGTTAAAATATCCAAATAATTACAATAAGCACTGTCCACATTTGGTTCTCTGTAAACTGAAGTCCAATCCTGGAAAAATAAACTATTGTTTAGGGTAGTGGTCCCCAACCACCGGTCCGGGGACCAGTACCGGTATGAAACATGAAATAACTTTTAGAATAGAATAGAAAGTACTTTATTGATCCCTGGGGAAGTTCAGCACCACAGTTTGCTCACAATAGACAATAAACACTTAGGTACTTTTACATGTGAACAATATAAATAGACATGCACCTGGGGATAGGTTGATTGGCAACACTAAATGGTCCCTAGTGTGTGAATGTGAGTGTGAATGTTGTCTGTCTATCTGTGTTGGCCCTGCGATGAGGTGGCGACTTGTCCAGGGTGTACTCCGCCTTCCGTCTGATTGTAGCTGAGATAGGCACCAGCACCCCCCCGCGACCCCAAAGGGAATAAGCGGAAGGAAATGGATGGATGGATGGATAATATAAATACAGTCTATTATTTAGCATTATTCACTTGTGAAAAATAAAACATACAGTCTAGATACAGTCTATTATACAGCATTATTCACATGTGAATAACATAAATAAAGTCAAAAAGGAACATATGCATTATGCCAGACCTAGGCAATTATTTTGACTCAGGGGCCAAATTTTGAGAAATAAATGTGTCTGGGGGCTGGTATGTCTATTTTTAGGAACAAAACCTCACAATAATGTCTAGTTGAATGCAACAAAAACTTTATAACAGACTGCCTAAAAAACGGAATGGAATTTTTGTTTTTTTTACTGAATTACACACCCGGAATGTACATGAAAATAAAGAATGTAGGATTTACAATATTAACTATGACCGATAAAACACTGAATATTGTAACCACACTCCTTCTCAATCGACATATTTTACAATCAAGAAAAACGCAACAAAAATGCAACAAACACAGCGAAATATGAACGCGAAGAGTTAAAAAAAAAACACCTACAATGTGATATATTTGATACGTCACTGAGCTTTCTAACTTTGTTTTAAAACTGTCCCCTTCTGCGTCTGTCCCCTTCTGCGTTTGTCCCTGACACCCGCATTTTAGGCTGGCCGGTCTGGAAACACTCTGTGGAAATGCTCCCCACCCACACTGCTTGGTGCCTCGTCTGAGCTGCTGCTACTTACATTACCATAGTAACTAATGAGATGACCATAGTAACTAAATGGCTAGGAGCTTGGCTAGGCTTTTCCTCTCTGACACCACCGCCAGAGAGTCTAGCTCCACTCCCACCACATTACTGGCCTTCTTTACCAGCTTGTCCAGCCTGTTTGCGTCCCCCCGCTCTCAGCCCGTAGCCCCAGCAGGCCACGGCGTTGCCACCACCGACTTGTAGAACATCTTCAACATCTTTGTACAGACGTTGAAGGATCCCAGCCTCCTGATAGGCCGTAAGGTGAACCTGTTTTTCGTTTCATCTCGTTCCCATGTCTGGGCACTAAATCATTTTTGGTTCTTAAAAGAGATATTTTGGTTTTCAGTGAGAAAAAAAAAAGTTCTCCACTGGACATGCAGGCAAATGTTTAAAATTAGTGTTTAAAGTCAGGACTATTTCTTGCTTGGCGTAACAATATTTTCGTCTCAAGAGGTGACGTTTTTGTCACGTGCTTCACATTCGACCAATTGGGTAGCCGCGCAGATCCAAGATGGTGATGTCAACAACGTCTAGTGATGAGGAGGAAAATACTCTAAAATACCTTAAAAAAGTTTGAAAAAAAAACACAAAATAAGCTACATGCATGTTAAATCTTTTAGGAATGAAGAGGTGAATGATTTCACTATCAGAAGGTGGGATACTTACAGGAATTCTTTAAAACTGTGGCTTTGCTGTGATGGCGAGTCTCATAAAGTAGCCGAGACATTCAAATAATGTATCGATGTTGAATTGAAAGATATTCCTGATGACGCTGGGCTTCACCCGACTTGTTACCGGCTGTTCATTGATAAGAAGCGTTTGGATTCTGCCGAAAAACTGGCCAAACGGCTGGATGTGGGTCAAGATGAGTTTGTGGCATCGGACAATGCTTCAGGCTCGACAAGTGACATTCCAAAGAAAAAACTAAGATCGAAGACGGGCCTGCCTATCGGTTCTGCTGGCTGTTTGCTCCCTGCCATGTGTATCATTTGCAAGAAAACGGACGAGAGAGTTACTGTGGGAAGCAACCGGTAGATCCCCCAGGGATCAATAAAGTACTTTCTATTCTATTCTATTCTATTCTAGAAGGACCATCATTTACAGGCAGAACCGCTTTGTGCAGGTAAACAGACACTCTACACGTAGCACTTACACACATACAGTACAAACCATTTATCCATCCATTTACCACCGCTTATTCCCTTCGGGTCGCTGGAGCCTATCTCAGCTACAATTGTGCGGAAGGCGGGGTGCACCCTGGACAAGTCGCCACCTCATCACAGGGCCAACACAGATAGACGGACAACATTCACACTCACATTCACACACTAGGGACCATTTAGTGTTGCCAATCAACCTATCCCCAGGTGCATGTCTTTGGAGGTGGGAGGGGCCTATCCCCAGGAGCATGTCTTTGGAGGTGGGAGGAAGCCGGAGTACCCGGAGGGAACACACGCAGTCACGGGGAGAACATGCAAACTCCACAGAGAATGATCCTGAGCCCGGGATTGAACTCAGGATTACTCAGGACCTTTGTATTGTGAGGAAGACACACTAAGCCCTGTTCCACCGTGCTGCCCATTTAATTATCTTTTATTTTTAGGCAAGTTGATGAACGCTGCCAGGATAAAGCAAGACAGTAGCATTCTCTTGCATATTGAAGACAGAGACTGTGTGGCCATGGAAGTGCGGTTCCACAAGTCCTGTTACAGAGAGTACACCAGGTTCATGTCAAAGTCTGATGTAGCAGTTACTGGAACCGCAGATGAAGAAGTGTGAGTTATTAAAATGCATTATCAATTATGTACACACTATGAATTACAATTCATAATGCAGATGGATTATAGATGCATGTCAGATACAGTGTCAATAATTATGAAATGAATATAGAATAAATACAAGTTTTACTTTTTGAATTGACTTTTCCATATTACTTTTGTTTTAGATGCACTTGTAAAGGCTGTTTGTATGTAGCTACAATCTTGACTGCATACCTTTTGACACATATAAAATGTGAGGCAAAATGTGTGTCTGTATGTGTGTGTGTGTGTGTGTGTGTGTTTGTGTGTGTGTGTGTGTGTGTGTGCGTGTCTGTGTTTCTTTTTCTTTTCAGAAGTGAACCAACTTTTTAATGCCCGCCAAAGGATAATTGTTAATCAGGAGGTGCTGAGAATGAAGCAGCTACGACGAATGTTTTTAAATACGGTGCAAAAACATCAAGATTGTGATGTTTCAAACTACAGGTAAAAACAGAAGCTTTTTTTGGCAGCGATGTAAAACACTTTTTATGCTGGAAAATATCAAAATAATAATAAATTATTTGAAAAAAAGCTTTGATAGTACAAAGTATATTTAAACTATTAATACTTTTCAATATGAATACAGCTCTATTTACATCCCTGTGCTCTCTTTCCTGTGTTCTTATGTTGCAGGCAGGATAAATTTAAGAGAAGATTGACTCTGGACTCTCCCCAACTCGTGTTTTTCTTCATGGGACACAGTTGTCAGTATAGACACTAGCTTTGCCCAACTACAACTACTTGAGGGCAGAGACAAAATTCCGGTTGGATTCTTGAAGAAGACTCCCACAATACTGGTGTGGGACAATATTGACTTTGAGGAGGAGATGCTGTCAGGTCGTGGAACTACTCACCATACCAATGGCATACATGTCTGCATTTACACATCTGTGAAGCAGTTTTGAATTAGACCAGTCAACATTTCATGTGCTGAGGAAATATGTGTGCCACCTGTGTAGCCAATCATATGCAGAAAATGTCAACGCTGCAAGGTGCAGAGCATTCTGCATGGCATCATCAGCTTTGCCAGAACTCTCAATGTCCCCTACAAGTGATGCCCTGCACCAACACTGCAAAAGGGCAAACTACCAGGCTGCAATAATGAGACATTCTCTCAAAGGTATAATATCTGCCCCTTCACCCAATGGCAATGGATGGCACATTGAGGATGGATGGTTAATAGTTACATGGATGACTACAAATCCTGCCCCTGATAGTGTGTTAAAGGTAGTTCACTGCAGCTGCAAGCAGAACAAATGTGAGACAGTAAGATGTTCCTGTATGTCTGCAAGACTGTCCTCTACTGATTTGTGTCGGTGCCAAAATTGTGCCAATATTTCAATGGAAACAGAAGATAAAATCACTTAGGAAGATGGATCTGATGATAGTAATAGCTAAGAGATGAACAATGTCTCCCTTGCAAAGTCACACTTAATCAGTTAGTTCTCTAATAAAAAATTGAGTTTTTGCTGCATTTGAGGAAAATCCCTGAGTATTACACAATTTTATTTTTTTTAGTTACTTACGTTAAATACTTAAAAAATAGAATGTGAGGTTACAGTGCACTTGACCTTAAAAAAAATATAATAATCACAGTTGGAGTTTGTGCCAAATTTGAGGAAAATCTATCAAAGAATTCTTGAGAAATGGCTTTAAAAATGTGCTAAGTTAAGATAAAATAATAAAAAAAATATTTAAAAAATACCCAAGACCTGCTGTGACATCAACACTTTGTTTTGTTCATGTACATATTGTTTTATACCATATTGTGTACAGATTCTAAACTCTAATGTAGTTTTTGTTGTATTTCCATTTTTCAGCATTATTCAATATTTTAATTGTTGTCAGCCATTTTGGGCCAAAGTGTTCTTTATTTTATTTTATTTTGTTTTGTATTTCCTCGTATAAGTTGTAACACAGTATCTACTGAAATGTTTATATTTAAAACATTATTGTTAGGCACAAAGTGTGAATGTTGTTTGTCTATCTGTGTTGGCCCTGCGATGAGGTGGCGACTTGTCCAGGGTGTACCCCGCCTTCCGCCCGATTGTAGCTGAGATAGGCGCCAGCGCCCCCCGCGACCCCGAAAGGGAATAAGCGGTAGAAAATGGATGGATGGATGTTAGGCACAATGTACCATGTTTATGTTCAATTGTACAGGTTGCTATTCACTTATTTTAAAGCATTTTTTTCATTTGTTTTGTATGTTTCATGGTGTAAATTAAAATTAAAGTATACCAATGCTAAAATACTTGTCTCAAATGTTAGGCATATGTATTAATAGCAATTTGTTAGAGGGATTCTGTTTCCAGAATGAATGTAAATACATTTACAAGAAAAAACAGCTGCATAAGATGTTCGTTTTTTGTAATTTCTATTTTTATACATTTATGGCTCTAAAAAAAAAAACTGGCCAAATATTTTGCGGAGAACTTTAAGCTAATGTCCACAATGGCATTGTCTATGCAAAAATGCAAAAAAAGAGTAGTGCCCAGACGTAGGAACGAAAATCACTTTCGAGCCGCTTTTTCCTGGTTCACTTTATGGCCTATGAGGAAGTAGAGGCGGCTTTGTCCCTTCTTGTAGAGTTTCTGAGCGTGTTTTAACCCATTCAGCTTGTTGTACTCTGAGGTATTTATAATTCTCAACCATGTCCACATCCATCCCCCCTGAGTACTTCTCCTCCTTCTCAGGTCCACAACCAGCTCCTTGGTCTTTGTCACATTGAGCTGGAGGTGGTTCTTTCCACACCATGTGACAAAGTCCTCCACCAGTGCCCTGTATTCCTCATCATCACCATCCTCAATACACCCCACGATCGCAGAATCATCAGAAAACTTCTGAAGGTGGCAGGACTGCATTTTGATGCATTTGTTTGCTGCTCCTCGATTTTACCGCTGCCTCCGATACCGTCGATCGTGATATTTTATTAGAGCGTATCAAAACACGAATTGGTATGCCGAACTTAGCCCTGTCTTGGTTTAACTCTTATCTTACTGACAGGATGCTGTGCCTCTCCCATAACAATGTGATCTCGGACTACGTTAAGGTAACGTGTGGAGTTCCCCAGGGTTCGGTCCTTGGCCCTGCACTCTTCAGTATCTACATGGTGACATCATACGCAAATACGGTGTTAGCTTTCACTGTTATGCTGATGACACCCAACTCTACATGCCCTTAAAGCTGACCAACACACCGGATTGTAGTCAGCTGGAGGCGTGTCTTAATGAAATTAAACAATGGATGTCCGCCAACTTTTTGCAACTCAACGCCAAAAAAACGGAAATGATGATAATCGGTCTTGCTAGACACCGACCTCTATTTAATAATACAACTTCAACATTTGACAACCAAACAGTTAAACAAGGCGACTCGGTAAAGAATCTGGGTATTATCTTCGACCCAACTCTCTCGTTTGAGTCACAAATTAAAGGCCTACTGAAATGAGATTGTCTTATTTAAACGGGGATAGCAGGTCCATTCTATGTGTCATACTTGATCATTTTGCGATATTGCCATATTTTCGCTGAAAGGATTTAGTAGAGAACATCGACGATAAAGTTCGCAACTTTTGGTGCTGACAAAAAAGCCTTGCCTTTACCGGAAGTCCCAGAGGATGACGTCACAAGTGTGGGGGCTCCTCACATCTTCACATTGTTTTTATTGGGAGCCTCCAGCAGCAAGTGCTATTCGGACCGAGAAAACGACAATTCCCCCATTAATTTGAGTGAGGATGAACGATTCGTATTTGAGGATATTGATAGTGACGGACTAGAAAAAAAAAAAAATCAAGAAAAAAAAAAAGGAGATTGCATTGGGACGGATTCAGATGTGTTTAGACACATTTACTGGGATAATTCTGGGAAATCTCTTATCTTTCTATTGTGTTGCTAGTGTTTTAGTGAGTTTACAGTACCTGATAGACGGAAGTGTGTGTCCACGGGTATCTTGAGGCCAATGTCTCAGTGAAGTCGACGGCGCAAGCTCAGCTGATCTCCGGTAAGAGGCGGCTTTTTACCACAATTTTCTCACCGAAACCTGCTGGTTGACATTTGTTAAGGATCCATGTTCGCTTGACCACTCTGATCCATAGTAAAGCTTCACCTCCGGGAATTTTAACAAAGGAATCACCGTGTGTTTGTGTGGCTAAAGGCTAAAGCTTCCCAACTCCATCTTTCTACTTTGACTTCTCCATTATTAATTTAACAAATTGCAAAAGATTCAGCAACACAGATGTCCAAAATACTGTGTAATTATGCGGTTGAAGCAGACGACTTTTAGCCGCAAGTGGTGCAGCGGTAATATTTCCTTACAGTGTGTCATGCATGATCATTCCGCGACGTTTTCAACAATAAACTCCGCGGGAAATTTAAAATTGCAATTTAGTAAACTAAACCGGCCATATTGGCATGTGTTGCAATGTTTATATTTCATCATTGATATATAAACTATCAGAATGCGTGGTCGGTATGAGTGGGTTTCAGTAGGCCTTTAAAAGCGTTACCAAAGCGGCCTTCTTTCATCTCCATAATATCGCTAAAATTCGCTCCATTTTGTCAACTAATGACGCTGAGATCATTATCCATGCGTTTGTTACGTCTCGTCTCGATTACTGTAACGTATTATTTTCGGGTCTTCCCATGTCTAGCATTAAAAGATTACAGTTGGTACAAAATGCGGCTGCTACACTTTTAAAAAGAAAAAGAAAGTTTGATCATATTATGCCTATAATGGCTGACCTGCACTGGCTTCCTGTGCACTAAAAATGTGACTTTAAGGTTTTACTACTTAATTATAAAATACTACACTGTCTAGCTCCAGCCTATCTTGTCGACTGTATTGTACCATATGTCCCGGCAAGAAATCTGCTTTCAAAGGACTCCGGCTTATTAATGATTCCCAGAGCCCAAAAAAAGTCTGCAGGCTATAGAGCGTTTTCCATTCGGGGTCCAGTACTCTGGAATGCCCTCTCGGTAACAGTTCGAGATGTTACCTCAGTAGAAGCATTTAAGTCTCATCTTAAAACCTATTTGTATACTCTAGCCTTCAAATTGACCCCCTTTTTAGAGCAGTTGATTTGCCGTTTCTTTTCTTTTCCTCCTGTCTCCCCCTCCCTTGAGGAGGGGGTCCGGTCCGGTGGCCATGGATGAATTACTGGCTGTCCAGGATGGACCACTTGTCCAGAGTCGGTACCCAGGATGGACCGCTCGCCTGTGTATTGACTGGGGACATCTTTGCGCTGCTGAGCCGCCTCCGCTTGGGATGGTTTCCTGCTGGCTCCACCTTGGATGGGACTCTCGATACTATATTGGATCCACTTTGGACTTGATTTTCACGGTTACGTTAGATCCACTATGGATTGGACTTTCACAATATCATGTTAGATCTGCTTGACATCCATTGCTTTCGGTCCCCTGGGGGGCGGCAGGGGACCGACGTCCCACTGGGGTGAGTTTTTCCTTGCCCTTATGTGGGCCCAACCGAGGATGTCGTTGTGAGGCACTTGTGATTTAGGGCCATTTAAATAAACATTGATTGATTGATTGATTGATAAAAAAGTGCAAAATATTTATCCGTACAATAATGTATTTATTTATATCTGAACATCATTGCTCTTTTATCCTGCATTACAACGAGCTAATGCAACTAAATTTCCTTCTTGTCAGTACTGTAAAGCAGTGGTCCCCAACCACCGGTCTGGTGACTGGTACCAACCCGTGACGCATTTGCTACCGGGCCGCAGAGAAACATTAAAACATGTATAAACTTCATTTTCTACGACTTAACTTTCACCTGTCCCACTAGACACACCAATAAGCTTGACGTACAATAACACTCCTCATAGGAAATTGCCCTTTGTTATAGCTTTGTGACATGATACAATGCACATTAATCATCCATCCGTCCATCCATTTCTACCGCTTATTCCCCCTTGGGGTCGCGGGGGTCGCTGGTGCCTATCTCAGCTACAATCGGGCTCTTTCTGTGTGGAGTTTGCATGTCCCCCCCTGAATGCGTGGGTTCCCTCCGGGTACTCCAGCTTCCTCCCACTTCCAAAGACATGCACCTGGGGATAGGTTGATTGGCAACACTAAATTGGCCCTAGTGTGTGAATATGAGTGTGAATGTTGTCTGTCTATCTGTGTTGGCCCTGCGATGAGGTTGCAACTTGTCCATGGTGTACATCGCCTTCCGCCCACTTATAGCTGAGATAGCACATTAATCAACATATCAAATATAAAAGTGACAAAAGGCTGATTTCCATCTGCATCTCATTGCAAAGAAACAAGCCCAGGGCTCCCACTAATTCAGTGTTATAGTGAGTAGTATTCTTCCTGCGTTATTTTTGCTGTATTTTTATCTGGCACAAGTAGAAAGCTTAGGGCACTATCTGTTTGTGAATGTGTGGTCCTAAAATATTTTTCACTTCATTTGGGCAGGTTTCTTCAGTTCGTGCTCACAAACTAGATAGGACAGCCCTAGTCTGAGAGGATGGTGCTTGATCCAATCAATCAAAATGTTTACCTGCTTCTTTATTTTCTCCTTTTTAACAGTCAATTGACATCCATTAAGTACACTGAGACAGATTTACAGTCACCAGCAGGAAAATGGTGGCGTGGTCGACCTGATGGTTGTGGGTTCACTCATCGTCTTCAGTCAGTGAATGAGGTGATGACTTTGATGAAAAAACAAAAAAAAACCTATTTACCACACACTCAACTATTTTTCTCCAGTACTCTATCTGACATCTCCTTACCGGAGGCGTATGCAAACAGAAGTAACATCTTCCACCATTCTTCTTTGAAAGTCAGAAATGAGAAGTTCTATCTGTTACCAAGAATAAAAGCGGATGGTTATAATTCAGCAAAGACAGGAAGTAGGCTGCTTGCATTTTCAGAATTAGAATGAGAATCAGAAATACTTTATTAATCCCAGAGGGGAAATTAAAATTTTCAGCACAATCCTATTCAAGATCAGACAAACATTATAGGGAGACAGAACAGGATCGCTGACGGGTCTGCCAACTTCCGGCGGCCCTCGGCCCTTACAAAAAAGGTGAGATACAAGTAAACCAATGGGGGGTGGGTGGTTTGGGGCGGTGAGAAAAAAAAAATCAGTCTAAGCCTGGGCCCCTGGAAACGGGGTCCAGACTGAGGCCAAGGGAAAAAACTCACAGCCATAGCACACATCAAACATCAAAGAACACAAAGGACATTAAAGACATTAAAAGAGCAGAGCTGATGCAACCAACCACTTCTACATATAGCTATGACTAAAAAGTAAAAAAAAAAAAAAAAACTTTTTTTTTTCACATAATATCAACATATATATATTTGTTTTTATATATATTACATTTATTTTACACATGTTTCATTGTTTTAATTGACATATAATTATTTTACATATTTTACATATAATTGTAATATGTGAGAACCAACCCCATTCATAATACCAACATGATCTGGAGATATGTTCGATTTGTTTGCCAATCAATGTTTTTCAAAATTTCGCCTCGTGTCAGCTCGTTTATTGACGCTGCTTCCTGAAGCTGTCAAAACAATTTGAACCCCGTCTAAAAGTCAGATGTTTTTTTTAAAATGTGATACCGTATAGCCAGAAAATTTCAAACATGGTGCAGCAGATTGAGAAAAATCAAGAAAAACACACCATATCAAACATATTTAAACCTGCTAAGTAGAGATGGTACATGTTGGCTTTCTCAGCCTTATGCCGAGACGGCTTTTGACAGCCGTGGAGCAGTCTGGGGGGGATTTTTTACAAGAACTCAATGATATGCCTGCTCGGATATCAAAAAAAATATTGCAGGGAAATTGATAACAGAAAAAAATAAATCATAAAATGAATTAGGAAAAAGGGCTCTGGCAGAAAGGGCACATTTTTCACACAGGGCAAAGGAGCAGGTGCTTGAACATCACTAGGGTACCTGTGCACGTATCTGGTTACAAAACAGGGGAATTTACACCTAAAGAAGGTTTTGGAGCTTTGGCTTCTCCTTGGTACTATTGATTATATAACCATTACTCTCGCTAGTCATATAGTCTGGGCTGCACTGTATTTCTTTCTTGAGCAGACACGAAACGGCGAGGCCCTCTTAATGTGTCCTGAATTAGAAATCGCTATCCCTCTAAACAAACCAAAAAACTCCAGGTACGTATTCAAATACCTCGACACCTAAACTTAAGCTGAACAGCGAAACCGCAAAAGTTGGACACATTGTAAACAATTCTGACCACACAAGTGGTCTCCAAGACATGCCTAAGGGTACAAATGTTTACACAAATGAGCACGTCACTAGACGCAATGCTGATATTGCCAAGAAAAATGTGACTTGAGGAAACAGGGGAAAATTCGGGGGCCTTGGAGCACCAACTGCAAAATCTAGGAGATCAAGAAGCAAAAGTTCTTGTTGTCAAAGACATCAAGTATCGGAACAAACATTAAAACTCACAACGCTTCAACGTCAACGATATAGGAGTCTGACAGAAAACATTCACCATTAACTCCAACACTACATTGTTCTTAGAGATTACTTAACAAGTAAATGTGCACAATTATCCACACTTATGGACATTCATAGAGCAACCCAAAAGATTGGATCTGGAAAATGTGGAACTGAAAACCTTTTGCAAAATAGGTCATAATATACAACTTTTTGCTCCCACATCAACAATAATTGTTTATAAGATACAGATGAACAATGAACTAGTAACATTAACAACTGACAATAAACTGTCAATTATTCATTTCAACAGCACAAGACAGCATGCAAACTACAACAATGTGAATCATTCTTTTGGAACAATTCAACGTGTAACAAATTGGTGAGGTGGATCCCAAGGATGCAGAGACATTGTTTTTGGACAATAATTCTTGCTTTTATTTTGGAGGAAGCACGAAGTAGGAAAAATACTTCATGAAAGAAGTAAAACAGAAAAACAAAGTACAAAATAAAAACGCTAGAGAAGGCTAGAAAAATACAGGCAAACCTGAGATGATGGGCACAAGACAAACTAGGGAGTCCTCTGGCAAGACGAAAAACATATGCGTCTGTTGCAAGCAGTAGATACATTTCCGGCGCTCACATGTTGTCAACAGCCAGGTTAAATAGGCCGCCACTAATCTACCTCAGGTGTGTTCTGCTGCCTCGCGCCAGTCTTCCCCCCCCCCAACGATAAATCTTTAGAAGGGAATGGAGGATGAATGAAACTCACATTTTTACGCCTTGACGAACAGTTTATTCTCGAGCAATTGTGAAGGACTAACGGAAATTGCTGCACATGTTCGTCACATGTAGATGAATAAATTAATATATTGTCCAGGTAAACGAAGAGAAACCGACCTTTCATGGCCCGAAAAATGTCATTAATGAAACCCTGAAAAACGGCAGGTGCATTAGTAAGTCTAAAAGGCTTGACTAGATACTCAAAATGTCCGAGCGGGGTGTTGAATGCGGTCTTCCATTCGTCCCCCTCTCAGATGCGAACTACAAACCCCATTTCCATATGAGTTGGGAAATTGCGTTAGATGTAAATGTAAACAGAATACAATGATTTGCAAATCATTTTCAACCCATATTCAGTTGAATGCACTACAAAGACAAGATATTTGATGTTCAAACTCAAATTATATATATTTTTTTGCAAATAATAATTAACTTAGAATTTCATGGCTACAACACGTGCCAAAGTAGTTGGGGAAGGGCATGTTCACCACTGTGTTTCATCACCTTTTCTTTTAACAACACTCAATAAACATTTGGGAATTGAGGAAATTAATATTTGAAGCTTTGAAAGTGGAATTGTTTTCCATTCTTGTTTTATGTAGAGCTTCAGTTGTTCAACAGTCCGGGGTCTCTGCTGTCGTATTTTACGCTTCATAATGTGCCACACATTTTCGATGGGAGACAGGTCTGGACTGCAGGCAGGCCGGTCTAGTACCCGCACACTTTTACTACGAAGCCACACTGTTGTAACACGTAGCTTGGCATTTTTTTGCTGAAATGAGCAAGGGTGTCCATGATAAAGTTGCTTGGACGGCAACATATGTTCAGCATTAATGGTGCCTTCACAGATGTGTAAGTTACCCATGCCTTGACCACTAATACACATGCTGGCTTTTTATCTTTGCGCCTAGAACAATCCGGATGGTTCTTTCCTCTTCGATCCGGAGGACACAACGTCTACAGTTTCCCCCAAAAAATTGAAATGTGGATTCGTCAGACCACAGAACACTTTTGCAATTTGCATCAGTCCATTTTAGATGAGCTTAGGCCCAACCAAGCTGGCGGCGTTTCTGGGTGTTGTTGATAAATGGCTTTCAGTTTGCATAGTAGAGCTTTAACTTGCACTTACAGATGTAGCGACGAACTGTATTCAGTGACAGTGGTTTTCGGAAGTGTTCCTGAGCCCATGTGTTGATATCGTTTAGAGATTAATGTCGGTTTTTAACACAGTGCGGCCTGAGGGATCGAAGGTCACTGTCATTCAATGTTGGTCATGCCGCTTACATGGAGAAATTTCTACAGATTCTCTGAACCTTTTGATGATATTATGGGCCGTAGATGTTGAAATCCCTAAATTTCTTGCAATTGAACTTTGAGAAACGTTGTTCTTAAACTGTTTGACTATTTGCTCACACAGTTGTGGACAAAGGGGTGTACCTCGCCCCATCCTTTCTTGTTGAAGACTGAGAATTTTTTGGGAAGCTTTTTTTATACCCAATCATGGCACCCACCTGTTCCCAATTATCAGTAGTTATTGCCACCTTTCTCAACTACTTTGTCACATGTTGCTGGCATCAAATTCTAAAGTTAATGATTATTTGCACAAAAACATTTTTTTTATCAGTTTGAACATCAAATATGTTGTCTTTGAGGCAGATTCAACTCAATAGGGGTTGAAAAGGATTTGCAAATCATTGTATTCCGTTTATATTTACATCAAACACAATTTTCCAACTCATATGGAAACAGGGTTTCCTCCCAGTTGCATCGGCTCGTCTATCTGCCACGTAGGAGAGGTGTCTTCGGGAACGAGTCGCTCCGTCTTGCAGTTTGCAGTCTTACTGGCTCTGTTTGGCAGCTAGGTAGGGCTTGTATCCCTCTTCGACCCCTACTCTCCTCCAGTAGGCGGAAGTCGATCTGCACCGCCAGCTCGATGAGATCGTCCAAATTCGTCGGAAGTGACAGCGGGATCATCATGTGACGAATCTCGTCCACGAGCCCCAGGAAGAAGGCGTCCAACAGCGCAGAGGGACCCCAGTCACAGTCGGCGGCCATGGTGCGGAACTCGATCGCGTAATCCGCGACCCATCGTGAACCCTCTTGCAGCCTGAAAAGGGATCTCGCTGCCTCTCTACCTGGGAGTCATCGATGGAAGATTTGCTTCAGTGATTTGGAAAAGTTTGCGTATGTGGAGCGAGAGGCGGTCTGACGGTTGCATTCAGCAGTCGCCCAGGTGCCCGCACGGCCAGACTGGTGGGAGATAACAAACGCTACCTTTGCCCGCTCTGAGGTAAAAGCTCAAATTTGTAGCTCACATTGCGTGAAGAATTGTCTTACGTCTTCCCTTTCTCCGAAAAAACGTTCGGGTCGGGATCAATCAATCAATCAATCAATGTTTACTTATATAGCCCTAAATCACTAGTGTCTCAAAGGGCTGCACAAACCACTACGACATCCTCGGTAGGCCCAGATAAGGGCAAGGAAAACTCACACCCAGTGGGACGTCGGTGACAATGATGACTATGAGAACCTTGGAGAGGAGGAAAGCAATGGATGTCGAGCGGGTCCAACATGATACTGTGAAAGTTCAATCCATAATGGATCCAACACAGTCGCGAGAGTCCAGTCCAAAGCGGATCCAACACAGCAGCGAGAGTCCCATTCACAGCGGAGCCAGCAGGAAACCATCCCAAGCGGAGGCAGATCAGCAGCGCGGAGATGTCCCCAGCCGATACACAGGCAAGCAGTACATGGCCACCGGATCGGACCGGACCCCCTCCACAAGGGAGAGTGGCACATAGAAGAAAAAGAAAAGAAACGGCAGATCAACTGGTCTAAAAAGGGAGTCTATTTAAAGGCTAGAGTATACAAATGAGTTTTAAGGTGAGACTTAAATGCTTCTACTGAGGTGGCATCTCGAACTGTTACCGGGAGGGCATTCCAGAGTACTGGAGCCCGAACGGAAAACGCTCTATAGCCCGCAGACTTTTTTTGGGCTTTGGGAATCACTAATAAGCCGGAGTCCTTTGAACGCAGATTTCTTGCCGGGACATATGGTACAATACAATCGGCAAGATAGGATGGAGCTAGACCGTGTAGTATTTTATACGTAAGTAGTAAAACCTTAAAGTCACATCTTAAGTGCACAGGAAGCCAGTGCAGGTGAGCCAGTACAGGCGTAATGTGATCAAACTTTCTTGTTCTTGTCAAAAGTCTAGCAGCCGCATTTTGTACCAACTGTAATCTTTTAATGCTAGACATGGGGAGACCCAAAAATAATACGTTACAGTAGTCGAGGCGAGACGTAACAAACGCATGGATAATGATCTCAGCGTCTTTAGTGGACAGAATGGAGCGAATTTTAGCGATATTACGGAGATGAAAGAAGGCCGTTTTAGTAACGCTTTTAATGTGTGCCTCAAAGGAGAGAGTTGGGTCAAAGATAATACCCAGATTCTTTACCGTGTCGCCTTGTTTAATTGTTTGGTTGTCAAATGTTAGAGTTGTATTATTAAATAGAGTTTGGTGTCTAGCAGGACCGATAACCAGCATTTCCGTTTTTTTGGCGTTGAGTTGCAAAAAGTTAGCGGACATCCATTGTTTAATTTCATTAAGACACGCCTCCAGCTGACTACAATCCGGCGTGTTGGTCAGCTTTAGGGGCATGTAGAGTTGGGTGTCATCAGCATAACAGTGAAAGCTAACACCGTATTTGCGTATGATGTCACCTAGCGGCAGCATTTAGATGCTGAAGAGTGCAGGGCCAAGGACCGAACCCTGGGGAACTCCACACGTTACCTTAACGTAGTCCGAGGTCACGTTGTTATGGGAGACACACTGCATCCTATCAGTAAGATAAGAGTTAAACCAAGACAGGGCTAAGTCTGACATACCAATTCGTGTTTTGATACGTTCTAATAAAATATTATGATCGACGGTATCGAAAGCAGCGCTAAGATCGAGGAGCAGCAACATAGATGACGCATCAGAATCCATCGTTAGCAATAGATCATTCGTCATTTTTGCGAGGGCTGTCTCCGTGGAGTGATTTGACCTGAAACCGGATTGAAAGGTTTCACATAGATTGTTAGACGCTAAGTGTTCATTTAACTGCTCCGCAACAATTTTTTCGAGGATTTTTGAAATAAAGGGAAGGTGAGACACCGGTCGGTAGTTTACCATGAGGTCAGGATCGAGGTTAGGTCTTTTAAGAAGAGGATGAATAACCGCTTTTTTGAATGCTAGGGGAACCGTGCCCGAGGAAAGTGATAAGTTTATAATATTTAGCACTGATGGACCTAATAATACAAAGAGCTCCTTGATCAGTTTCCCAGGAAGAGGGTCAAGTAAACATGTTGTTTGTTTTATTCTATTTACACGTTGTAACAATTCCTCTAATGTTATTTCCTCAAAACGAGAGAAACTATTTTGGAGGGCAGTATCCGCCGTATATACCATCGTATCAGTGTTAATAGAACCCCGTTGTAGCTGGGACGCATTGTCTTTAATCTCCTTTCTAATGACTTCAATTTTCTTACTAAAGAATTGCATAAAGTCATCAGCTGAGTGGGTGGAGCTACTGGAGGGGGTACCTTGTTGGGTTAGCGATGCTACCGTACTAAACAAAAATTTAGGATCGTTTTTATTACAGTGGATGAGATTTGAGTAATATTTAGCTTTAGCTAAGGTAAGCATGCGTTTATAAGTTATTAAACCATCACTCCATGCTTGATGGTGCACCTCAAGTTTAGTCGTGCGCCATTTGCATTCCAGCTTTCTACATAATAATTTCTGAACTCTAGTTTCTTCTGTAAACCACGGGGTACGCTTTTTTGGAGCCTTTTTTAACTTTAGCGGTGCTATGTTATCAATGGTTTCGCGCAGGGCGTCGTTAAAGTTGTTAGTGAGGTTATCAATAAAGCCCACATATTTTGGGAATGGTGCCATTACCGAGGGCAGTAGGTCAGCAAGAGTTGTCGTTGTGGCCGTATTAATGTTGCGGCTGCTATAGTAGTTATTATTATTATTAGTTTGACGAACATGCGTCTGAACCTCGAATTTTATAAGGTAATGATCGGACAATACTTTAGTACACGGGAGTATCGTAACTTTGGAAACGGTGATACCCCTGACAAGCACTAGGTCTATCGTATTACCGTTGCGATGCGTGGGTTCATTTATTATTTGTGTGAGACCACAGCTATCAATTATAGTCTGGAGCGCTACGCACGGTGGGTCCAATGGGGTATTCATATGGATATTAAAGTCCCCCATTATGATTATATTATCGGCGTGTGTCACTAAATCAGCAACGAACTCTGAGAATTCATTGATAAAGTCCGAATAGGGCCCTGGGGGGCGGTAGATAACAGCCATGTGTAGAGGGATTGGTGTGACAGACTTCATAGTAAGCACCTCAAACGATTTATATTTATCATTTAGGTTAGGACTAAGGTTAAAGTTTTCGTTGTATATTAGTGCGACCCCCCCACCCCTTTTAAGCGGACGGGCAATATGCGCATGTGTAAAGTTAGGAGGACATGCCTCATTTAGCGCAAAAAAGTCGTTTGGTTTAAGCCAGGTTTCGCTGAGACCGATGACGTTAAGATTGTTGTCTCTGATAATATCATTAACCAACAACGTTTTGGGAGACAATGATCTTATGTTTAAAAAACCTATATTATAGGTAGTGGGCTGATTTAGGGAATTTTTGATCAAATTATCCGTAGTAGCAATATTAATAATGTTGTGATTATTATGCCCAGTGCATTTAGTATAATTACGACCATATCTAGGAATTGATACGATGGGAATTTTCCGGTTGTTTGATTGTTGCTTTGATAAACTGCACGCATCATGGTTAGCCACCTCAGTAACGGGGATTTTCCGATTGTTTGTTTGTTGCTTTGATAAACTGCACGCATCATAGTTAGCCACCTCGGTAGAACACATGTCCAACTCTGAAACACTCAAAGCAGAAAAAACTTGTTCTAATTTAACTGACTCCTTACCCAGACCAGTAGTCTCGCATTTTCCATTTAAATCTGGCTGCAGGATGGAGGGAAGTGGTGTTCTGTGGGGATTAGCCTTCTGCTTTGTTTTTAGCCCCGCTCGACATCCGCGTTTCCGATCACACCGCTGGCGTCTGCTCCGTAGACGGCCCCCGCTGCTACTAGACTACGCTGCTTCACAGGCCGCTGGATGTAGCCGCCGAATTATTCCCATGCTAGTTAGCACGTCGAACAAGCACGCGTCTATCAGTCCAAAACGGCCCGATATGTCCACATCCAGAAGTGTCTGGCGGTCGTACGTGATCACGGAGTGACCACGATGTGAGCCAGCCATAAAGTTTGTAGAATTGTCCTGTATTTCTGCCAAATGTTCCATCTTTAGCAGGAGCTCCGCAATGTCGCAGCCCGTCCGGGCGCCGCCATCTTGGATATTTTTCCAGATAGTGATAGCCGTATAATGCCGGTAGTAGCGGGTTTTGTAGGCTGGGCGCATGCCTGGTAAGGCACGGTGCTCGAGGTGGGTACGATGGTGGCTAGCAACATTTTGACTCGTTCCAACATGGCATCTTGAGACTCCGACAGTCCATGTAGACCCCGGCTCTAGAGGTCTAGCTTTTTCCTCTGCTGGTTGATCCGTTGTTCCTGGCCTTGCAATGCTTTTCTCCAGAAATCTGTCTCTGCGAGTTCCATAGTATGAACGGAACTTTCTGTAACGAATTGGTGAGGTGGATCCCAAGGATGCAAAACCGTATTGTTTGTGGAAAAGAATTCTTCCTTTTATTTTGGAGGAAGCACGGAGCAGCAAAACAAAGGCGATGATGGTAAACACTAAAACACACCATGTAAAAAACTACTAAGAGAAAAAACCTACACAAAACCAAAAGCGCTAGACAGGGATAGGAAAAATACTTCATGAAAGAAGTAAACAGAAAAAAAAAGGACAAAATAAAAACGCTAGACAAGGCTAGAAAAATACAGGAAAACCTGAGAAGATGGGCACAAGACAAACTAGGGAGTCCTCTGGCAAGACGAACAACATATGCGTCTGTTACAAGCAGTAGATAAAGTTACGGCGCTCACATGTTGTCAGCAGCCAGGTTAAATAGGCCGCGACTAATCTACCTCAGGTGTGTTCTGCTGCCTCGCGCGATCTGCACTCTAGACTGTGGATGAGAGAGAGTGAATATGGTGTGCACACAAACCAAAAATGAGCAAGGAATTTCAGATAACCACACAACGAACCCTTCAAAGTTATTGCTATGTCAGAAACATGGATAGATGCAGAACAAGAAATAGATTTTGAACTGAAAGAATTTGAACTAAAGCGCATCAAAAGAAACAGCACGATGGAGAAGGAACAGCTGTGAATGTGATCAGAATCAGAAATACTTTAATAATCCCCGAATGAAAATTAAGATTTTTAACACAATCACATTCAAGAGCGCACAAACATTACAGGGAGACAGAACAGGATTGTGACGCGTCTGCCAACTTCCGGCTCCCCTTACAAAAAAAGTGAGAAGAAAAAACAGTATTCAGTCTAAGCCTTAGCCCCTGGTGAGGTGGTCCAGACTGAGGCCATGGGGAAAAACT
Source organism: Nerophis ophidion (assembly GCF_033978795.1). Classification (NCBI taxonomy): domain Eukaryota; kingdom Metazoa; phylum Chordata; class Actinopteri; order Syngnathiformes; family Syngnathidae; genus Nerophis; species Nerophis ophidion. The sequence continues at coordinate 25,547,987 of NC_084635.1, forward strand.
CATAGCCATAGCACACATAAATATGTGTGTAAGAGGGAAACATCAAAGAACTCAGAGGACATTAAAAACATTAAAAGAGCAGAGCTGATGCAACAAGCCACTTCTACATACAGCCACAAAAGTTAAAAAAAAACAAAAAAAAACATATACACTGTGGTGCCCTCTTTGGTGCTCCAGGCCATCCTCTGCTGGGGTGGGGGGAGCATGGCCAGAGACAGGAGTAGACCCAACAAAGCAAAGAGAGCCGACTTCACCCTCGGTCAGCAACTCTCAGTGTCCAGTCCGCATGGATGAGCAAGGATATGTCCAAGGAGACCGAGGTGTGCGATACCTGCTCTTTAAGCCAAGACACTGTGAAGCTTGTCCATCCCGGCGCTCAGCGCCAGCTCCGCAGCCCTGTTTCTTCATCCGCATCTCCTCCAAACGGACTCTGGTGTGGCAGAGACCCAGCAGCTGGTCTCCATGGCCAAAAGGCTCCGGGGATACAGATGCAGAAGTTCACAAAAAAGCACCGCAGAAGTCAGGAAAGTGCCAACGCTTGTCATACAGTCCCAAAGGGTCCCGAACCAAAAGGCAAAATAAACCACATGAAAATCAGAGGTGAACATCAGGGACACAAAAGGATGACACAAGAGCACAGAGCTCCTTCCAAAAGCAGCCACTATAGCGGTGTCATCTTGGGAAAAAAAGTGTTGTGATGGAGAACTAAAACTACAAAGTGGTAAAAAAACATGTCTTTTTTCCCAATTGATAATATTTTAGAATTTTTAACCATTGAAATAGATAGATAGATAGATAGATAGATAGATAGATAGATAGATAGATAGATAGATAGATAGATAGATAGATAGATAGATAGATAGATAGATAGATAGATGGATAGATAGATTGATGGATAGATAGATAGATAGATAGATAGATAGATAGATAGATAGATAGATAGATAGATAGATAGATAGATAGATAGATAGATAGATAGATAGACTTGCAAATCATTGTATTCCGTTTATATTTACATCTAACACAATTTCACAGTTCATATGGAAAGGGGGTTTGTATTACATTTAATCTGTGAAATCAAAATATGCAGAAAAGCAATTTAGTTACATAACGTCACACTAACAAAATTAAGCATTGCTGCATGTACATATACTGTATCTATACAGTATGTACTCAGAGGCACTAGTTAGTTGGGCAGATGTACTATAACCACATGAACGAATGATGACCAAAAAGAAAGAACAAAATGGACAAGCTGGTTTCCGATTCCTTTCCAGGGACAGCTTGTCATCGAAGGTAACGACAGTAGGAACCTACGTTCTTTGTATGGCACTCATCAGAATTCATGTTCTTGGTAGATGAAAGCAGAAGCACAGTGAAAGAAGAGGAAGGTAAACCACAACTCTAAAAAGACAAATCATCCTCAGCATATAAAAGGAAGCCATGGAAGCTCACCCATACTCGAAGACCTCTGAAGATGAGAAACCCAGCTGTCACCATGAAGACGTGATTTTAATTGTGCATGTGTTTGTTCCAGTCGTAAACACCTTGTTGAAGAATTGCTGCCCCGGCATCGGAAAAATATGTATCCCATTGAAAAATGTCCAGCATCTAGAAAGAACATCAAAGAGCTGCAAGCCCAAAGCCATTATGAGAGTATAATATTAAACACACTGGATTGTTTCTGTGTGAACACACTGCAAAAAGTCAGTGTTCAAAAACAAGGAAAAAAAATACAAATATTAGGGATATTTGATTAGAACTAAGCAAAATTATCTGCCAATAAAACAAGAACCTTTGGCTTGTCAAGACTTTCCAAAGCAAATAAAATTAGCTAACTTCAATGAACCCAAAAATACCTTAAAATAACTATATTTTCCCTAATAATAAAAGCACATTTTTCTTGGTAGAAAAAAATGATGACACCTTTTGGCTGAATATATTGAAAAATATTCTTAAATGAAGTATATGCTAGTGCCAATATCTTGACATGATGATATGCGCTCGCCATTGCAAACTTATACTAAAAACGAATTTATTGTTCTTAATGGAAAGGCAACAACGCAATATCTTTTTACTCGTGGGGTCTCCTAGCCGCTCAGGCAAATCATATGGTCTAAAAATCCATTTTTCTATCAATAACATGACATCATTGCGCCATGTGCGTGCTATTTCAGTCAATTAGCGCGCATGTATACAGCCCGGCCCCCGACCAAATTGTTTTTATTGTAACTTTAAAGAATTTGTCAAAATGCGCATCAGTGACGTGCTGTCCGCGGCTACACACAGTGTGCATTGGGCATGCGTGTGAGGGGGCGCATGCTTGTTGCCACGTGGAAAAAGCAGGTCTTGAGGCAGCAAATACATATGCCTCAAGGTAGGGAGAGATATATTGTCAACTTGCAGTTCAATGCCTCCGCAGTACTCTGACTCGCCACACTGGGAGAAGTGGGGTCGCTCAAGCTAGCAGACACAGGTCTCTCCAGCAGAAGCCAGCATTTTTTTCTTTTCTTTTTTTTTCTAACTGTATTTATAACAAACATGGCATTTTTATTAGAGTAAGCCCGTGGTTGTGGGTGTTTTTGTCTGATGCAAAAATATTGTTTAATTTCTTGGAATGAAATTTAAATAAATGCATGTTTCTGCCAATATTGAGGATTATTTACTGTATCCAAGATGCAATACTTCTCTAAACTGGACTTTAAGACAAAATGAATGTGATCATACAATATACGTTTTTATGGAGGATAGCTATTGCTGCTTCAAATACAAATACAGAAAGGTAAGATACACTCACAATACTTGATTTATTTTGTTAAAAGCAAATGGGACCAAAAATTATTTAATAACAACTTTATCTCTTCTGAAGGAATCAATAAAGTACTATCTATCCATCTATCTATCTATCTATCTATCTATCTATCTATCTATCTATCTATCTATATCTATCTATCTATCTATCTATCTATCTATCTATCTATCTATCTATCTATCTATCTATCTATCTATCTATCTATCCATCTATCTATCTATCTATCTATCTATCTATCTAGTTTTTGGACCCATTTATCATGTCATAATATCATTATGATAACGTTTTTATGAAAGCGAATAACTCTCTTTTTTCCCTGTAACTCTAATGTGCAACCTAAGTCAACAATTAAGTAAAAATAAAAGATGATAAAAAAGTATGTATGCCTCACCTGGTGTTTAGTTCACCGCACGTCACATGTGCATGAACTATTTCTATTTAAACATCATAATTAAAATTGGTGCTCAATAATTCTCAGATGGAAATGCAAACAATTACATTATGAACTTTGTACAACACACTGTACAACACTTAAAACCTTTAGCATACAAGTATGCGGAATTAAATTATGGAATGGATTTGGAAAATAAGTAAACAATGTGTACTAATATGATTCAGTTTAAAAAATGGTGTTCACAAATAATCTTGATAAACATCCCGAACCATATCAAAAAAATTTGACTCTCTTATCGAGCTCATAATGTAAACCATATACTTTAATTGTTGTTTAACTACATGTTTAATCATTATTTACTTACTCATTGTCTATGGACCCATTACTTCTCTGCTTAGCACTCATCATCAAGGGGTAGAATTGGGGGTTAAATCACCAAAAATGATTCCCGGGTCCGGCCCCTCACCTCCCAGCGGGTGATCAAGGGTGATGGGTCAAATGCAGAAAATAATTTCGCCACACCAAGTGTGTGTGTGACAGTCATTGGTACTTAAACTTAATTAATTAACTTATTATTTAATTAATATTTACTGCCAGGCCCCCGGACAAAATCTTTTTAATTGTAATGTTGAAGAATTTATCTGAATGTGCATGAACTATTTCTGTTCAAAATTCTTTGAAATATCACATGTTAAATGTTTAAATATTAACTGTCCGTTTGCTGTACTGTGCCAAATGTATGAGTCCGTATTTTCTATTGTTTCATTGAAAATAAAACAGCAAAGTCCATTTGGCTGCCATCTGTTTTAATTATGAGACCCAATTGTGTCGAAATTAATTTATTTTTTTTCATGCTTGAAATAAGAAATTATTACTTTAAAAAAGTAGTTTTACACTTGTGAGGGTTGATGACACAGCTTCGCAACAGTTTATATTCTAGTTTCAAGCATGTTTTACTCAATATAGGTCATCAAATCTCAGCAACAAACTGTAATATCTTACTGAGATCACACTTATTTGAGATATTTAATCTTGCTTAGATTTCAGTTTTTGCAGTGCACCTAATGCAAACATGACTCGTTTGTGATCCACCTCTGAGCAAAATAAATCACTTCTCTTCATTAAGGTCAGGGGTGTCGAAAGATTTTCCACCAACGACCAGAAATTCAAAGGATGAAGGGGGTCTTTTGATATTTTTTACATTTTGTAAAGCAACCAAAAATGCTAAGAAGTTTGAAGAAAAAACAGTCTGCAACTCAGCCTCCTTTACTATTATTATGTTTTGAATTAATTGTCAGCATCTTATTTTTCCAGAATGTGCATTGTCTTTAGTAAAAATAACACTTAAAAACATAAATACAATAAACAATCAAAAATGCTTTGTTTCTTTATTATTTATACTAGGTCTGTCAACAATTACATATTCATCCCCAATTAATCGCATTTCAGTATTTAACTCATGATTATTCGCAGTTAATCGCTAATAGACACGTTTTTTGTATTTGTGTGTACTGTCGACAGATCATTTTCAAGTTTTTAATATTATCAACACAAAACCAGACAACATGCTTTGTGGAAATATTTGGGTATTAAATAATATGTTGTTTTTTTAAAAAACAGGCTCATTTTTAAAATAAACCTACTATAAATAACAATGAAAAAAAAAGTGGTCACAAAATTAAAGCTTTAATTGCTGTTCAAAAGTGGTTTTCCATAAGTTTGCAGTGTAAACTTTTTGCAACATGGTCTGCCTTTTGGAGGGAGAGCGTTCTGCATCAGCAAGCAGCGCAAACTCGACTTAATCCGGTTATATTTCAACTCACAGCGACAGCAGATTGAAATAACTTTGATCCAGATAACCACTTGCCATACAACATACCTTGTCTTTGTCCATATATGCTCCTTGTTTATTTCCTCGTGAGGCGCCACACTCACCGCAACTCCACCGTGTTTCCCCAAGCTATGGTATGGGCCAGGTGTTTTTTAGGGCGCGCACACATTACGTGCTGTTGTAAAGGAATTTTGCGTTAACTCATTATTGTCGCATTAACTTTGACAGCCCCAATATGAACATTAAGCTTCTAAACAAAACCCTGATCCCTTTCATTTTAGGAATTCTTTAGTGTAAAATAACTTTTTTTTCTCATAACATTAAAACCTGTTTCTAATAGGCCAGATTTTTTTTTCATATATTTCAACTCTATTCTCATAAAAATACTGTTTTTTTTGTTTTGTTTTTTCCAGTTTTGCAGTTTTCTTCCCTTAAATTTCCATTTTTTTTTATTGAAAATGTTCTTATTCTATTGATATTGTGACTTAAATCCTACATTTTATTTTATTTTTGTAAAATTCTTGCTTTTGGCCAAATCAAGTTTCCTTTATAAAAAAAATGTTGACAAAGAAAATATCACCCCAAATGTTTTTTCCTTAATATTTGAAATATATGCTTACAAATGATTTTCGTATTGATATATTTTTTTACATGATATCACAAGTACAATACCGGGTTGTTTTTTCTTGTATGTTTTGTTTCCTTGTAAATGTTATTGTGTGTATTATATTATGAATTCATTTCCATAATATTTGGATTTTGATTTATATCAATGCATTCAATATTATATATATTCTCACCAAATTGTTTAAGTGCAATTTAAGTATTTGTTTTAATTGTTTGTCATATCTGTGGATTAAAAAAATAATGTCTAATCATAAATTTAAAAACAAATGCATTTGCTTTTTGGCTTTCTTGTTGAATTGTATTTTTGGATTAGGCTTTGGGCTAAAAATGACCCTCTGGCCACAATTTTGGACACCCCTGGTATTGATGTAAGCCTTCTGTCTTTTTATGTTCAAAGTTGCAGACTCTTTTGCCAAGACTGATTTTAAAACAATAATCAAATATAATGTATGACAGTATAAAATGTCTAGCATTTTTTTAAATTTGCAATGAAAAGTACATGTATTGTTTGAAAAATGACTGAATTAAAAAAAATATGTTAACGATATATTTTATAGTATGTTTCAATGTTTAAATACAAATAAAATCAAGGAATGTGCATTGTTGTAAAAGTGAGCGCTGTTTTGAAGAATGTTTTCCCTTGTATGTTTGTTTGTATACTTACACATCTACAAATGATGAAAGCGTATAACAAGAACTCATGAATATATTAAAATGCAAAACAACCCTAATTACATTATTAGTTATCCTAATTACTGTTATTTAGTTTAAAGTGTAGTTTTTAAAGGACCAAAAACAAATTCTGGATAAATTGCCAAAAGGGACACAATCATGGCAAGAAAAACCATAAACAACCTGCTTTTAAATGAATGGGCAACCAAGGAGTACCAAAGTACGAACACAATGTCTCACAACTAATCTGCACATTTGTTCTTTTCAGAGTCACAACAGTGAACGGTAGACGTGTTTGCCTCGACCCCAGCTGGGCGTGGACAAAATATCTGTTGGAAAAATCATCAGGCAACAACCCATCTCCACCGGAATGCTGTATAAAACATAGGGTTGTTGAAGTCCTGTGAAGAGGAAGTTCCTTCATGTCAGTTTTTGTGTAATGCTCTGTCTGCTCTACAATGAGGACCAGGGGGTGGTTAAAACAACTGTAGGATACATTTTGTACATTGGAGATTTTTTATTGCTGTATCTGAACAAAACATATTGACTTTGTGTTAAAAGGTGGAAAATATAATTAGCGGAATATCTGACAATGTAGACATGTGGACATCGGGGGCGGTACCTCTGGATTGGCAGAACCGGAGGGTAGGTTCTAACTATCGGGGGATCACACTCCTTAGGTTTATTCAGGTGTACTAGAGAAGAGGCTACACCGGATAGTCGAACCTCGGATTCAGGAGGAACAGTGTGGTTTTCGTCCTGGTTGTGGAACTGTGGACCAGCTCTATACTCTCGGCAGGGTCATTGAGGGTGCATGGCTTCATTTGGCCAGGATCTTCAGCTCTCACCGGAAGTCGCCGAGTGTGAAGCGACCGGGATGAGAATCAGCACCTCCAAGTCCGAGTCCATGGTTCTCGCCGGGAAAGTGGAGGAGTTCAAGTGCCTAGGAGTCTTGTTCACGAGTGAGGGAAGAGTGGATCATAAGATCAACAGGCGGATCGTTGCGGCGTCTTCTGTAATGCGGACGCTGTATCGATCCGTTGTGGTGAAGAAGGAGCTGAGCCGGAAGGCAAAGCTTTATATTTACCAGTCGATCTATGTTCCCATCCTCACTTATGGTCATGAGCTTTGGGTTATGACCGAAAGAACAAGATCACGGGTACATGCAGCCGGAATGAATTTCCTCCCCCGGCTGGTGGGGCTCTCCCTAAGAGATAGGGTGAGAAGCTCTGCCATCTGGGAGCCGGTGCTCCTCCACATCGAGAGGAGCCAGATGAGGTGGTTCGGGCATCTGGTCAGGATGTCACCCGAACGCCTCCCTAGGGATGTATTTCGGGCACGTACAAACGGTAGGAGGCCACGGGAAAGACCCAGGACAGGTTGGGAAGACTATGTCTCCCGGCTGGCCTGGGAACGCCTCGAGATCCCCCGGGAAGAGCTGGACGAAGTGGCTGGGGAAAGGAAAGTCTGGGCTTCCCTGCTTAGGCTGCTTCCCCCGCCACCCAACGTCAGATAAGCGGAAGATGATGGAATGTTTTCACTGCTGCAATATGACCAATAATAAATAGCTCCCAGAGCCACACTTTGGACCGCCCTCATGCTGTAGGTTTGCCTCACACTGTTTCAGAAATATTAGTTTTTTTATTTGTAATGGTATGTTATGCTTTTATTACATTTCTTATCCAATGTGTATTTTTTTTATTTTAATCATGTTTTTTTTATTCTTTTTATATGTGTGTCTGTTGTGAATACTGCTTGTACATTGTTTGTATATGATGTAACAACGTCACCTGTGTCAGGAGCAAATATTTGCTTTTTGTTAGTATTGTTTTGGATATTCATTTAGATTGGAATGTTTCATTAGGTGACATTTTAATACACTGTGAGGAGACAAAACTGCCAATAAATGACTCAGTTATTATACGATGGTAATATATGATGGATTCCACATCCTGATTTGATGACTGCTGCTGTCACAATAAATGAGTCAAAGACCGTACGTAATTGTAGTGAACACTTCGTGATAATAAATAAAATATTGTTATAATTACTATTGTACATTTTTTAAAATAATCTCATAATTACAAGGAATTCCTTTTGTTTTTCCATTTAGTCATCTTTGTCACTGCTCTCCGCCAGTGTGCTAGACGAAAAATGAGTAAGGCGCTGCATCATTATGCCAGAAAAGTAGTTTCTCGATGTTAACACCTTCAGTGAGAATGTCGCTAATACTTGGTTAATATGCAGGTCACGGCATCTAAATAGAGCATTGTTAGTGTTTTCTAAAGTGAATTTTTAGAGTGCTTTATAGGCGGAATAGTAGAATCCATATTACCAACATTGTTAACTGCCTTGTGCTAGCATTTTTTTAGAATTAAACAATCTGGAACAACCTGCCAGAATAAAAACGGAACACTCTGCCAGAATAAAAACACAAAAAATGTAACATGTTTTGAAAGATGTTGTCACAATTATGTTCTAGATCTACTAGTATATATATTAAGTCCTTAACAGCGTGTCCACACAAAAAAATTACGAGTACTAGTGTTGTTCCAATACCAATATTTTGGTATCGGTACCAATATATATTTCGATACTTTTTGATATTTTTTTAAATAAAAGGGACCACAAAAAAAATGACATTATTGGTTTTATTTTCTTTTTAAATTGTCTCGATAAATCACACTGCTATGATATTTAATTACATTTGCATCACCTCCTCCCAGTAGCTTATTGCGGGTGTTCTGATGATCACTAAATGTTCTGCATATTCATGAAGGCAGACATGCCAAATGGACTACACTCTCTATTTTGCTCATTTAAGAGACGCAATCCTCAGTGTAAATTACCTTTGCGTGTGCTCTCAAGTTTACACGTGTTTTACTGCACGCAACCCTTTAGTACAGGGGTCTCAGACACGCGGAGACGTTATTTTGCGGCCCCCACCTTAATATGAAAGTTTATTGTTAGTGCGGCCCGCGAGTTTAATATGAATGGCACTTGACAGCGTTGTGTGCGGAGCTGAAGGAATCTACCAATCACGGTGTGATATATGGCTCTCGAGGGCCCAACATTGACGTCACTTGGGTGATGCAAGCAGAGAAACGTTTTGCCGCTTTTCCACTAGACCCGCACGCGCTCTTCCTCACTCACTCCCTCCCTCGCTCACCAGCCTGCTCTCTCTCGCTCTCTCTCTCTCTCTCTCTCTCTCTCTCTCTCTCTCTCTCTCTCTCTCTCTCTGTCTCTCTCTCTCTCTCTCTCTCTCTCTCTCTCTCTCTCTCTCTCTCTCTCATCTGTCTCTCTCTCCCTCTCTCTCTCGCTCTGTCTCTCTCTCAGTCTCGCTCTCTCTCTCTCTCTCGCTCTCTCTCTCTTTCTCTCTCTCTCTCTCTCTCTCTCGCTCCCTTTCCCTCTCCCTCGCTCTCTCGCTGTTTCTCTCTCGCTCCCTCCCCTGGCGCCGCTGTAAAGAGTCCGGGCTGGGGAGACGAGCATTCCGGCAGCTTCCGGCAGTCAATGGCTTCATAGCGTGCCCTAATACTTGATATCTGGGTGATTTCCGGCAGTAATCCAGGAGAATAATAACATCTCTTCTTATCTTCTACGCTATATGACAAGGGTCTTGAATGGCGATTTGAATGGCAAAGGATACAAATCGCAGAACCATGTATATCAAATTTTTTCCGGATGGTTCAACCTAGGGGCGTCACTAGACCTAATACTGTACTGGGGCACACCTGGGGCACAAATAATTCATTTGAGCGTGCAAAGCGCGCAAGCAAAAACATTTTTAGCACTTATTTATCATAAAAAATACATAAATAGTGCTTTAAACTATGAAATCATATCAGATTATGTTGTATGGATCTTTGATTAACCACCTGAAATTATTTCATGCATTTGACCTACTTGTGCTCTTTTTTACTCCAGACTTCTAAACTGCTACTGGTAAAAGCAAAAAGGAAGAGCATTGAATCTTTTTGAAATATATATTGCAGTAATCATCTGCAAATTTAACATCTACAAAAGTTAAACAAAAAATAAGCACCCCTACATCTCTGGGTCCTTTGATATGATTTAATTTCCATTTATGGCAATGTGGCTAATCCTATTTCAGATACACAAAACTATAAAATATACACAAAACAATAAAGCCACAGTAGTAGAATAAATGAACAACTGTTGTGTGTCAGTTCAGGGAATCATTTTCTGAGAAGTAAACGGTAACGTCTCGTTTTCATTTTTGCAAAAGTGGTCAATCACTCTGGACGGACATGGTAATATTACAGTAACTGTTATACAGTTGACCAGTGCTTCCCAACTGGTGGGTCGTGACACAAAAGTGGATTGTGTGTCATTTTCAGTGAGTCGCAGTCAGATGTGTGCATGGAAAAAAAAAAGTTTAGTGAGAAAAAAATCTAATTGTGGCAAAGAAACCAGATATTTTTGGCCATTTCTCGAGTGACTATTAGTGAGTATTTTAGAAAAAGGCAAACCGACTAACAAGTTGGAGGAGGATTCAGGACAGACATGGAAATATCATCATCATCATCATCATCATCATCATCATCTTCCGCTTATCCGAGGTCGGGTCGCGGGGGCAACAGCCTAAGCAGGGAAACCCAGACTTCCCTCTCCCCAGCCACTTCGTCTAGCTCTTCCCGGGGGATCCCGAGGCGTTCCCAGGCCAGCCGGGAGACATAGTCTTCCCAACGTGTCCTGGGTCTTCCCCGTGGCCTCCTACCGGTTGGACGTGCCCTAAACACCTCCCTAGGGAGGCGTTCGGGTGGCATCCTGACCAGATGCCCGAACCACCTCATCTGGCTCCTCTCGATGTGAAGGAGCAGCGGCTTTACTTTGAGCTCCTCCCGGATGGCAGAGCTTCTCACCCTATCTCTAAGGGAGAGCCCCGCCACACGGCGGAGGAAACTCATTTCGGCCGCTTGTACCCGTGATCTTATCCTTTCGGTCATGACCCAAAGCTCATGACCATAGGTGAGGATGGGAACGTAGATCGACCGGTAAATTGAGAGCTTTGCCTTCCGGCTCAGCTCCTTCTTCACCACAACGGACCGGTACAACGTCCGCATTACTGAAGACGCCGCACCGATCCGCCTGTCGATCTCACGATCCACTCTTCCCTCACTCGTGAACAAGACTCCTAGGTACTTGAACTCCTCCACTTGGGGCAGGGTCTCCTCCCCAACCCGGAGATGGCACTCCACCCTTTTCCGGGCGAGAACCATGGACTCGGACTTGGAGGTGCTGATTCTCATTCCGGTCGCTTCACACTCGGCTGCGAACCGATCCAGCGAGAGCTGAAGATCCCGGTCAGATGAAGCCATCAGGACCACATCATCTGCAAAAAGCAGAGACCTAATCCTGCGGTTACCAAACCGGAACCCCTCAACGCCTTGACTGCGCCTAGAAATTCTGTCCATAAAAGTTATGAACAGAATCGGTGACATAGGACAGCCTTGGCGGAGTCCAACCCTGACTGGAAATGTGTTCGACTTACTGCCGGCAATGCGGACCAAGCTCTGGCACTGATCGTACAGGGAACGGACCGCCACAATAAGACAGTCCGATACCCCATACTCTCTGAGCACTCCCCACAGGACTTCCCGAGGGACACGGTCGAATGCCTTCTCCAAGTCCACAAAGCACATGTAGACTGGTTGGGCAAACTCCCATGCACCCTCAAGAACCCTGCCGAGAGTATAGAGCTGGTCCACAGTTCCACGACCAGGACGAAAACCACACTGTTCCTCCTGAATCCGAGGTTCGACTATCCGACGTAGCCTCCTCTCCAGTACACCTGAATAAACCTTACCGGGAAGGCTGAGGAGTGTGATCCCACGATAGTTGGAACACACCCTCCGGTCCCCCTTCTTAAAGAGAGGAACCACCACCCCGGTCTGCCAATCCAGAGGTACCGCCCCCGATGTCCACGCGATGCTGCAAAGTCTTGTCAACCAAGACAGCCCCACAGCATCCAGAGCCTTAAGGAACTCCGGGCGGATCTCGTCCACCCCTGGGGCCTTGCCACCGAGGAGCTTTTTAACTACCTCAGCGACCTCAGCCCCAGAAATAGGTGAGTCCACCACAGATTCCCCAGGCACTACTTCCTCATAGGAAGACGTGTTGGTGGGATTGAGGAGGTCTTCGAAGTATTCCTTCCACCTATCCACAACATCCGCAGTCGAGGTCAGCAGAACACCATCCGCACCATACACGGTGTTGATAGTGCACTGTTTCCCCTTCCTGAGGCGGCGGACGGTGGTCCAGAATCGCTTCGAAGCCGTCCGGAAGTCATTTTCCATGGCTTCCCCGAACTCTTCCCATGTCCGAGTTTTTGCCTCTGCGACCGCTGAAGCTGCACATGGAAATATATTTTCTAAAAATCTAAATGGGGAAACAAAACCCGATATTTTCAGCCATCATTCTGAAGACCAATACAGAAATGTTAAACATTTTTCTGGAAACAAAACCAGATGCTTTAGCTGTAGCCATTTTTCTGGTGACTAAACAAGATTATTTTAGTCAAAGTCACACCGATTAAAAAGAGAAGTCTACTGTGCTATTTTTCTGTGAAATAAACTTGAATTACTTAAAAGTTTGGCTCAAGACTTGATGATATGGAAAAATGCTCTTTTTCCTCAAGATAAACCATTTGAGAAGCACTCAACTCACACATGCTTACTCCAAATCATCATTGATGCAGAACCAGCAGACAATAACCAACATGATGTTTCATTTTGATTGGAAATTCCCCCAGACAGCTCGTACAGCAAATGAATATGTTTGTCTTGATACAAGGAATAACGTTAGCTAACTTAGCATCAACTTAAGACAATGATGTTGCCTAACTAGCTGGGACTTCAATTACATCTCTCATTCCTGCTGTTTCTTCTCTGCTGCGGGTGAATAACTTTTTTAAATCCATCTAGGAGTTGCAGTTTGAGTCAATTCAAAATCAAAATAATGTAATCAACAAATTGTTGTTGGCTAACGTTACCTACCTCACGCAGTGATTCTGATCCTCTCTCTCTCTCTCTCTCTCTCTCTCTCTCTCTCTCTCTCAACCGAAGTCTCGATCCACATGTGAATAAATTACCATATTAATTAGCCATGTGCTCATTGTTTCGTGAAGTGAATACAGTAGCAATCAATTACCATACTAAGTAGTATGTGCACTGTTGTCTATGTTATGTAGACTTACAACTCTGAAGCGTTTTTTTTATTGGGGAAATTTTTACTGGGGCACTGCAGATCAACAGTGGGGCACGTGCCCCAGTGAAATATGTTTTGCGACGCCCCTGGTTCAACAGCCACCCGCCCGAAACTAATTAAAATCTATTGTTTCGTCATGTCACTGCAAACCGCGCATCTCTAATATATATATATATATATATATATATATATATATATATATATATATATATATATATATATATAGATATATATATAGATATATATATAGATATATATATATATCTCCATCCATCCATACTTCCATCCATCCATTTTTTTACCGCTTGTCCCGTATATACATATATAGATGTATATATATATATATATATATATATATATATATATATATATATATATATATATATATATATATATCCATCTATACTTCCATCCATCCATTTTTCTACCGCTTGTCCCGTATATACATATATAGATGTATATATATATATATATATATATACGGGACAAGCGGTAGAAAAATGGATGGATGGAAGTATAGATGGATGGAGATATATCTATATATATATATATATATATATATATATATATAGATATATGTATGTATATATATATATATATATACATATGTCTATCTATATATATATATATATATATATTTATATATATATATATATATTATTATTTTATTTTTTTTATTTTAATTTTTTTTTATTTTACTTGCCTCCATTGATCAAGTAAAATATGTATCAGGTATGTTAGGTATGATAGGTTTAGCCAAGCACAAGCCTTTCCACTGCCCAGAGCACATTACTTTAAGTATAATTCATTATACAGGTACTGGCACACATTTTACTGTACACTTCTACAGACCCTTCATTGTGACCAAAATATATGTGGCAATCGCAACTCTTAAGTCCCAAAAATACACTCACCAATATCAAATAATATATAGTTTCTCATGCCAAACTGTATTTATTTGTCTCAATACATGGTTGCTATAAAGGAATCATCATATGTATTGAAGCCAGTTACCTGGCAATGGTGCACGATCGACTTGAACACCGCATCATAACAAATACGACTGGATTGACATTTTGTCAAGGACGATAAATAACAGGTCCAACAACACCCAGCGATAAGGAAATTGAAAACATGGAGAAATGAATGCCTAATGGTAGATTTTTGTCACTGCTGATTTGTTGATCTTGAATTTTGTTCACATGTCTAAAACAACACTGTCTCACATATTTAATAATATATTCATGGATTGAAATGGGTACCATTTTAACATCACTCACCTGTTCACGGTGTATGTACTTATCGATGTTGTGAGATATTGCATACAAAATTCCATCCATCCATCCATCCATCCATCCATTTTTTCAGCTTGTTCCCTTTTGGGAGAGGACTGATTGACACCAGGTGTGGCCAGATGCCAATCAGCCGCAGCTGAGGGGAAACAAAGCACTCAGGGAGACAAACAGGAAGCTGAACCAAAATAAGAGTGCTGACAAAAACTAAGGGCAGGGAACACTAAACACACAGAGGAAAATTTAAAACACAAACAAACTGTGTGTGGCAAGCCTGACAGACATCATTGGATCAAACGCTGTTGGCGCCTTTGCTGAATCTAGTGAAGAGGGACTTCATGTCCTTGTTTGGATTACAGTTGAGTGCACTAATTAGCATGGATGCAAAGGATTCTGGGTATTTATTGTGTTGCGTTTATGTTGTGTTACTGAGAGGGTGTTCTCCCGAAACGTGTTTGTCATTCTTGTTTGGTGTGGCTTCACAGCGTGGCGCATATTACTAAGAGTGTTAAAATTGTTAATATCACAACCATTAGTGTACTCTTTGTCATCCAGTATGCCTTGCAGTCGTGCGTGTGTCCGCAGAAGCCACACACAACATGTTGCAGGACTTACAAGCAGATCATACATGTTGTAGAAGGCAAACAAACAATGGCTTCAAAGCACGCCCTAATACTTAATAGGGTGATGACGGCAGTCGTTTTAGAGAATGTTTGCGTCTTCGCTTTGTGACACGGGTCCTAAATGCCTCTTTGAATGGAAAAGGATACCGATCCCAGAACAATGTATATCAAATATTTTCGAATGGTTCATCCGCCACCCGCCTGAATCTAATTAAAATCTATTTATTCGTCATGTCACCCGCCCGACCCGTGGTTTATCCGCGGACTCCGCGGATGAGACCGCAAACCGCGCATCTCTAGTAGGTAGATACTAGTGTAGATAGTTAAAAGAGGAACCTTTATTGTAATGAATAGTTGTACATCCAGTTTTTGTTGCATTCAACTAGACATTATTGTGAGGTTTTGTTCCTAAAAATAGACATACCAGCCCCCAGACACATTTATTTCTCAAAATGTGGCCCCTGAGTCAAAATAATTGCCCAGGTCTGGCATAATGCATATGTTCCTTTTTGACTTTATTTATGTTATTCACATGTGAATAATGCTATATAATAAACTGTATTTAGACTGTATGTTTTATTTTTCACAAGTGAATAATGCTGTATAATAGACTGTATTTATATTATCCATCAATTTATCCATTTTCTACCGCTTATTCCCTTTTGGGGTCGCGGGGGGCGCTGGCGCCTATCTCAGCTACAATCTGGCGGAAGGCGGGGTACACCATGGACAAGTCGCAACCTCATCACAGATTTTACAATATTCAGTATAACTTTTTAACTTTTTAACCAATGTCATGTTTATATCACGACAGTCAGCGGAAGACTTATATTTACACTTCCGCACAATGTTTGTCACTTCCTGTTCATTTGTACCTCAGAGGAAGAATGACAAAGAATTCTGTTAAAAAGTTAATTTTGCAACTCCATTGTCTGGCATATCAACAGCCAGTTTAGCGCCAACATTTACAAAAAAGCTGTTGAACTTATTCACTACATTACTCATATTATAATCTTCACCATTATCATCAACAAAGCTATCAGGATATGTCAACTTTGAAGATCCTTGTTTGATTAGACTATTCAATACTACCTAAGTTCCTTTGATATAGTTTATTTTTATTTTCATATCATTTTTTTAATGACATAACCATTTGTTTGTTTGTATGATATCTGTTAATTTATTTTTGTACTTCTCATATGTTTGTTCCACTTCTTTTGTTTTTACTTTGATAAATAGTTTGTAGAGATTTTCTTTCTTTTTACAGGCATTAATTCTTCCTTTTGTAATCCAATTACTTTTTTAATGTTTTTTCTTTATGAAATATTATATCACGGGGCAATGTTTATTATGCAGGGAAGTTAAGATATCTAAATAATTACAATAAGCAATCCTGGAAAAATAAACTATTGTTTAGGGTAGTGGTCCCCAACCACCGGTCCGGGGACCAGTACCGGTCTGTGAGGCATTTGCTACCGGGCTGCAGAGAAACATGAAATAACTTTTAGAATAGAATAGAAAGTACTTTATTGATCCCTGGGGAAGTTCAGCACCACAGTTCGCTCACAATAGACAATAAACACTTTGGTATTTTTACATGTGAATAATATAAATAAACATGCACCTGGGGATAGGTTGATTGGTAACACTAAATGGTCCCTGGTGTGTGAATATGAGTGTGAGTGTTGTCTGTCTATCTGTGTTAGCCCTGCGATGAAGTGGCGACTTGTCCAGGATGTACGGCGCCTTCCGTCCGATCGTAGCTGGGATAGGCACCAGCACCACACCGCGACCCCAAAGGGAATAAGCGGTAGAAAATGGATAAATTGATGGATAATATAAATACAGTCTATTATACAGCATTATTCACTTGTGAAAAATAAAACATACAGTCTAAATACAGTTTATTATATGGCATTATTCACATGTGAATAACATAAATAAAGTCAAAAAGGAACATATGCATTATGCCAGACCTGGGCAATTATTTTGACTCAGGGGCCACATTTTGAGAAATAAATATGTCTGGGGGCTGGTATGTCTATTTTTAGGAACAAAACCTCACAATAATGTCTAGTTGAATGCAACAAAAACTTTATAACAGACTGCCTAATAAACGGAATGGAATTTTTGTTTTTTTTACTGAATGACACACCCTTGTACATGAAAATAAAGAATGTAGGATTTACAATATTAACTATGACCGATAAAACACTGAATATTGACAACACACACCTTCTCAATCGACATATTTTACAATCAAGCAAAACGCAACAAAAATGCAACAAACACAGCAAAATATGAACGCGAAGAGTTAAAAAAACAAAACACCTACAATGTGATATATTTGATACGTCACTAAGCTTTGGAACTTTGTTTTAAAACTGTCCCCTTCTGCGTCTGTCCCTGAAACCCGCATTTTAGGCTGGCCGTTCTGGAAACACTCTGTGGAAACGCTCACCACCCACACTGTTTGGTGCCTCGTCTGAGCTGTTGTGACTTATATTGCCATAGTAACTAATTAGATGACCATAGTAACTAATTAGATGGCCATAGTAACTAATTAGATGGCCATAGTAACTAATTAGATCACCGTAGAAACTAATTACATGACCATGATGCGGATTCCAACCATTGAAATACTTTGTATAGTTCAAGACTTGCGGTCAATAGAAACTATGACTGCACATCATAATGGCAGCAACATTTCCCATCTTATAGATCTAAAAAAAATATTTGGGAATTCCCAAGGCCCCCGGGCCTTATTTTGCCCAAGTCTGCATTATACAGTCTGATGGCTGTCGGTATGAAGGACTTCCTCTGTCGTTCCGTGTTGCATTTTGGGAGTCTGAGCCTTCCACTGAAGATGCTCATTCTCTCCACCTGGTCCGAGTGTGGTGGGTGGGAAGTGTTGTCCATAATGGCTAGGAGCTTGGCTAGACTTTTCTTCTCTGACACCACCGCCAGAGAGTCTAGCTCCACTCCCACCACATTACTGGCCTTCTTTACCAGCTTGTCCAGCCTGTTTGCGTCCCCCCGCTCTCAGCCCGTAGCCCCAGCAGGCCACTGCGTCGCCACCACCGACTTGTAGAACATCTTCAACATCTTTGTACGGACGTTGAAGGATCCTAGCCTCCTGATAGGCCGTTAGGTGAACCCGTTTTTCGTTACATCTCGTTCCCATGTCCGGGCACTAAATCATTTTTGGTTCTTAAAAGAGATATTTTTGTTTTCAGTGAGAAAAAAAAAGTTCTCCACTGGACATGCAGGCAATTTTTTTAAATTAGTGTTTAAAGTCGGGACTATTTCTTGCTTGGCGTAACAAAATGTTCGTCTCAAGAGGTGACGTTTTTGTCACGTGCTTCACATTCGACCAATCGGGTAGCCGCGCAGATCCAAGATGGCGATGTCAACAACGTCTAGCGATGAGGAGGAAAATACTCTAAAACACCTTAAAAAAGTTTGAAAAAAGAACAACAAAATATGCTACATGCATGTTAAATCTGTTAGGAATGAAGAGGTGAATGATGTCACTATCAGAAGGTGGGATACTTACAGGAATTCTTTAAAACTGTGGCTTTGCTGTGATGGCGAGTCTCATAAAGTAGCCGAGACATTCAAATAATGTATCGATGTTGAATTGAAAGATATTCCTGATGACGCTGGGCTTCACCCGACTTTTTACCGGCTGTTCATTGATATGAAGCGTTTGGATTCTGCCGAAAAACTGGCCAAACGGCTGGATGTGGGTCAAGATGAGTTTGTGGCATCGGACAATGCTTCAGGCTCGACAAGTGACATTTTAAAGAAAAAACTAAGATTGAAGACAGGCCTGCCTATCGGTTCTGCTGGCCCTTGGCTCCCTGCCATGTGTATCATTTGCAAGAAAAAGGATGAGAGAGTTGCTGTGGGAGGCAACCGGCAGATCCCCCAAGGATCAAAAAGTACTTTCTATTCTATTCTAATCTAAAAGGACCATCATTCACAGGCAGAACCGCTTTCAGCAGGTAAACAGACACTCTACACGTAGCACTTACACACATACAAACCATTTACCCATCCATTTACTACCGCTTATTCCCTTCGGGTCGCTGGAGCCTATCTCAGCTACAATTGTGCGGAAGGCGGGGTGCACCCGGGACAAGTCGCCACCTCATCACAGGGCCAACACAGATAGACAGACAACATTCATACTCACATTCACACACTAGGGACTATTTAGTGTTGCCAATCAACCTATCCCCAGGTACATGTCTTTGGAGGTGGGAGGGGCCTATCCCCAGGAGCATGTCTTTGGAGGTGGGAGGGGCCTATCCCCAGGTGCATGTCTTTGGAGGTGGGAGGGGCTTATCCACAGGTGTATGTCTTTGGAGGTGGGAGGAAGCCAGAGTACTCCGAGGGAACCCACGCAGTCACGGGGAGGACATGCAAACTCCACAGAGAATGATCCCGAGCCCGGGATTGAACTCAGGACGCTGCCAGGATAAAGCAAGACAGTAGCATTCTCTTGCATATTGAAGACAGAGACTGTGTGGCCATGGAAGTGCGGTTCCACAAGTCCCGTTACAGAGAGTACACCAGGTTCATGACAAAGTCTGATATAGCAGTTACTGGAACCGCAGATGAGGAAGTGTGAGTTATTAAAATGCATGATCAATTATATACACACTATGAATTACAATTCATAATGCAGCTGAGATAGGCTCCAGCACCCCCGGCCGCCCCGAACGGGAAAAGCGGTAGAAATGGATGGATGGATTATAGATGCATGACAGATACAGTGTCAATAATTATGAAATGAATATAGAATAAATACAAGTTTTACTTTTTGAATTGACTTTTCCATGATATTACTTTTGTTTTAGATGTTCTTGTAAAGGCTGTTTGTATGTAGCTAAAATCTTGACTGCATACCTTTTGACACATATAAAATGTGAGGCAAAATGTGTGTGTGTGTGTGTGTGTGTGTGTGTGTGTGTGTGTGTGTGTGTGTGTGTGCGTGTGTGCGTGTGTGTGTGTGTGCGTGTGTGTTTGTGTGTGTGTGTCTGTGTGTGTGCATGTGTGTGTGTTTCTTTTTCTTTTCAGAATTGAACCAACTTTTTAATGCCCGCCAAAGGATAATTGTTAATCAGGAGGTGCTGAGAATGAAGCAGCTACGACGAATGTTTTTAAATACGGTGCAAAAACATGAAGATTGTGATGTTTCAAACTACAGGTAACAACAGAAGCTTTTTTTGGTAGCGATGTAAAACACTTTTATGCTGGAAAATATCAAAATAATAAAAAATATTTGAAAAAAAGCTTTGATAGTACAAAATATATATTTAAACTATTAATAATTTTCAATATGAATACATCTCTATTTACATCCTTGTGCTCCTCTTTCCTGTGTTCTTATGTTGCAGGCAGGATAAATTCATGAGAAGATTGACTCTGGACTCTCCCAAACTGGTGTTTTTCTTCATGGGACACAGTTGTCAGTCTAGACACTAGCCTTGCTCAACTAAAACTACTTGAGGGCAGAGACAAAATCCTGGTTGGATTCTTGAAGAAGACTCCTACAATACTGATGTGGGACAATATTGACTTTGAGGAGGAGACGCTGTCAGGTCGTGGAACTACTCACCATACCAATGGCATACATGTCTGCATTTACACATCTGTGAAGCAGTTTTGAATTAGACCATGTGCTGAGGAAATATGTGTGCCACCTGTGTAGCCAATCATATGCAGAAAATGTCAACGCTGCAAGGTGCAGAGCATTCTGCATGGCATCATCAGCTTTGCCAGAACTCTCAATGTCCCCTACAAGTGATGCCCTGCACCAACACTGCAAAAGGGCAAACTACCAGGCTGCAATAATGAGACATTCTCTCAAAGGTATAATATCTGCCCCTTCACCCAATGGCAATGGATGGCACATTGAGGATGGATGGTTAATAGTTACATGGATGACTACAAATCCTGCCCCTGATAGTGTGTTATAGGTAGTTCACTGCAGCTGCAAGCAGAACAAATGTGAGACAGTAAGATGTTCCTGTATGTCTGCAAGACTGTCCTCTACTGCTTTGTGTCAGTGCCAAAATTGTGCCTATATTTCAATGGAAACAGAAGATAAAATCACTTGGGAAGACGGCTCTGATGATAGTAATAGCTAAGAGATGAACAATGTCTCCCTCATTCAGAATACGCAGTCACACGTAATCAGTTAGTTCTCTAATAAATATTTGAGTTTTTGTCTAATTTGAGGAAAATCCCTGAGTATTACACTATTTATTTAATTTTTAGTTACTTACGTTAAATACTTAAAATAAAATGTGAGGTTACAGTGCACTTGACCTTAAAAAAAATATAATAATCACAGTTGAGTTTGTGCCAAATTTGAGGAAAATCTATCAAAGAATTCTTGAGATATGGCTTTAACAATGTGCTAAGTTAAGATGAAATAATAAAAAAAATATATATAAAAAAATACCCAAGACCTGCTGTGACATCAACACATTGCTTTGTTCATGTACATATTGTTTTATACCATATTGTGTACAGATTCTAAATTATAATGCAGTTTTTGTTGTATTTCCATTTTTCGGCATTATTCGATATTTGAATTGTTGTCAGCCATTTGGGGCCGAAGTATTCTTTATTTTATTTTATTTTATTTTGTATTTCCTCTTATAAGTTGTAACACAGTATCTACTGAAATTTTTATGCATAATACATTATTGTTAAGCACAATGTACCATGTTTATGTTCAATTGTACAGGTTGCTATTCACTTATTTTAAAGTGTTTTTTTCATTTGTTTTGTATGTTTCATGGTTTAAATTAAAATTAAAGTATACCAATGCTAAAATACTTGTCTCAAATGTTAGGCATATGTATTAATGTCAATTTGTTAGAGAGATTCTGTTTCCAGAATGAATGTAAATACATTTACAAGAAAAAAAAGCTGCATAAGATTTTCGTTTTTTGTAATTCCTATTTTTATACATTTATGGCTCTAAAAAAAACCTGGCAGGGTATTTCACGGAGAACTTTTAACCTAATGTCCACAATGGCATTGTCTATGCAAAAATGCAAAAAAAGAGTAGTGCCCAGATGTAGGAATGAAAATCACTTTCGAGCCACTTTTTCCTGGTTCACCTTATGGCATTCTTGTAGAGTTTCTGAGCGTGTTTTAACCCATTCAGCTTGTTGTACTCTGAGGTATTTACAATCCTCAACCATGTCCACATCCACCCCCCCTGAGTACTTCTCCTCTTTCTCAGGTCCACAACCAGCTCCTTGGTCTTTGTCACATTGAGCTGGAGGTGGTTCTTTCCACACCATGTGACAAAGTCCTCCACCAGTGCCCTGTATTCCTCATCATCACCATCCTCAATACACCCCACTGTCGCAGAATCATCAGAAAACTTCTGAAGGCGGCAGGACTGCATTTTGATGCATTTGTTGCTGCTCCTCGATTTTACCGCTGCTTTCGATACCGTCGATCATGATATTTTATTAGAGCCTATCAAAACACGAATTGGTATGTCAGACTTAGCCCTGTTTTGGTTTAACTCTTATCTTACTGACAGGATGCTGTGCCTCTCCCATAACAATGTGATCTCGGACTACGTTAAGGTAACGTGTGGAGTTCCCCAGGGTTCGGTCCTTGGCCCTGCACTCTTCAGTATCTACATGGTGACATCATACGCAAATACGGTGTTAGCTTTCACTGTTATGCTGATGACACCCAACTCTACATGCCCCTAAAGCTGACCAACACGCCGGATTGTAGTCAGTTGGAGGCGTGTCTTAATGATATTAAACAATGGATGTCCGCCAACTTTTTGCAACTCAACGCCAAAAAAACGGAAATGCTGCTAATCGGTCCTGCTAGACACCGACCTCTATTTAATAATACAACTTCAACATTTGACAACCAAACAATTAAACAAGGCGACTCGGTAGAGAATCTGGGTATTATCTTCGACCCAACTCTTTCGTTTGAGTCACACATTAAAGGCCTACTGAAATGAGATTTTCTTATTCAAACGGGAATAGCAGGTCCATTCTATGTGTCGTACTTGATCATTTTGCGATATTGCCATATTTTTGCTGAAAGGATTTAGTAGAGAACATCGACGATAAAGTTTGCAACTTTTGGTGCTGACAAAAAAGCCTTGCCTTTACCGGAAGTCGCAGACGATGACGTCACAAGTGTGGGGGCTCCTCACATCCTCACATTGTTTTTAATGGGAGCCTCCAGCAGCAAGAGCTATTCGGACCGAGAAAACAACAATTTCCCCATTAATTTGAGCGAGGATGAACGATTTGTATTTGAGGATATTGATAGTGACGGACTAGAAAAAAAATAAATTAATTAATTTAAAAAAAAGGCGATTGCATTGGGACAGATTCAGATGTGTTTAGACACATTTACTAGGATAATTCTGGGAACTCCCTTATCTTTCTATTGTGTTGTTAGTGTTTTAGTGAGTTTACAGTACCTGATAGTCGGAGGTGTGTGTCCACGGGTGTCTTGAGGCCAATGTCTCAGTGAAGTCGATGGCAGCTTTATGGACGGCGCAAGCTCAGCTGATCTCAGCTGATCTCAGCTGATCTCCGGTAAGAGGCGGCTTTTTACCACAATTTTCTCACCGAAACCTGGTGGTTGACATTTGGTCAGGATCCATGTTCGCTTGACCACTCTGATCCATTGTAAAGCTTCACCTCCGGGAATCTTAATAAAGGAATCACCGTGTGTTTGTGTGGCTAAAGGCTAAATCTTCCCAACTCCATCTTTCTACTTTGACTTCTCCAATATCAATTGAAGATTCAGCATCACAGATGTCCAAAATACTGTGTATTTATGCGGTTAAAGCAGGCTACTTTTAGCCGCGAGTGGTGCAGTGGTAATATTTCCTTACAGTGTGTCATGCGTCATCAATCCACAACGTTTTCATTAATGAACTCCGCGGGAAATTTAAAATTGCAATTTAGTAAACTAAACCAGCCATATTGGCATGTGTTGCAATGTTAATATTTCATCATTGATATATAAACTATCAGACTGCGTGGTCGGTAGGAGTGGGTTTCAGTAGCCCTTTAAAAGCATATCCAAAGCGGCCTTCTTTCATCTCCATAATATCGCAAAAATTCGCTCCATTTTGTTCACTAATGACGCTGAGATCATTATCCATGCGTTTGTTACGTCTCGTCTCGATTACTGTAACGTATTATTTTCGGGTCTCCCCATGTCTAGCATTAAAAGATTACAGTTGGTACAAAATGCAGCTGCTAGACTTTTAAAAAGAAAAAGAAAGTTTGATCATATTATGCCTATAATGGCTGACCTGCACTGGCTTCCTGTGCACTAAAAATGTGACTTTAAGGTTTTACTACTCAAGTATAAAATACTACACGATCTAGCTCCAGCCTATCTTGCAGATTGTATTGTACCATTTGTCCCGGCAAGAAATCTGCATTCAAAGGACTCTGGTTTATTAATGACTCCCAGAGCCCAAAAAAAAGTCTGCGGGCTATAGAGCGTTTTCCTTTCGGGGTCCAGTATTCTGGAATGCCCTCCCGGTAACAGTTCGAGATGCTACCTCAGTAGAAGCATTTAAGTCTCATCTTAAAACCTATTTGTATACTCTAGCCTTCAAATAGACCCCCTTTTTAGACCAGTTGATGTGCTGTTTCTTTTCTTTTCCTCCTGTCTCCCCCTCCCTTGTGGAGGGGGTCCAGTCCGGTGGCCATGGATGAAGTACTGGCTGTCCAGAGTCGGGACCCAGGATGGACCGCTCGTCCAGAGTCGGGACCCAGGATGGACCGCTCGCCTGTGTATCGACTTGGGACATCTTTGCGCTGCTGAGCCGCCTCCGCTTGGGATGGTTTCCTGCTGGCTCCACCTTGGATGGGACTCTCGATACTATATTGGATCCACTTTGGACTTGATTCTCACGGTTACGTTAGATCCACTATGGATTGGACTTTCACAATATCATGTTAGATCTGCTTGACATCGATTGCTTTCGGTCCCTTGGGGGGTGGAGGGGTTGTCTACATATGCGGTCCTCTCCAAGGTTTCTCATAGTCATCATTGTCGACGTCCCACTGGGGTGAGTTTTTCCCTTGCCCTTATGTGGGCCCAACCGAGGATGTCGTTGTGGTTTGTGCAGCCCATTGAGGCACTTGTGATTTAGGCCTATATAAATAAACGTTGATTGATTGATTGATAAAAAAGTGCAATATATTTATCCGTACAATAATGTATTTATGTATATCTGAACATCATTGCTCTTTTATCCTGCATTACAACGAGCTAATGCAACAAAATGTCCTTCTTGTCAGTACTGTAAAGCAGTGGTCCCCAACCACCGGTCTGGTGACTGGTACCTACCCGTGACGCATTTGCTACCGGGCCGCAGAGAAACATTAAATAAATTTATAAACTGTATTTTCTACGACTTAACTTTCACCTGTCACACTAGACACACCAATAAGCTTGACGTACTCCTCATAGGAAATTGCCCTTTGTTATAGCTTTGTGACATGATACAATGCACATTAATCATCCATCCGTCCATCCATTTCTACCGCTTATTCCCCCTCGGGGTCGCGGGGGGCGCTGGTGCCTATCTCAGCTACAATCGGGCTCTCTCTCTGTGGAGTTTGCATGTCCCCCCCTGAATGCGTAGGATCCCTACGGGTACTCCGGCTTCCTCCCACTTCCAAAGACATGCACCTGGGGATAGGTTGATTGGCAACACTAAATGGTACCTAGTGTGTGAATACGAGTGTGAATGTTGTCTGTCTATCTGTGTTGGCCCTGCGATAAGGTGGCGTCTTGTCCAGGGTGTACTTTGCCTTCCGATTGTAGCTGAGATAGCACATTAATCAACATCCATCCATCCATCCATCATCTTCCGCTTATCCGAGGTCGGGTCGCGGGGGCAACAGCCTAAGCAGGGAAACCCAGACTTCCCTCTCCCCAGCCACTTCGTCTAGCTCTTCCCGGGGGATCCCGAGGCGTTCCCAGGCCAGCCGGGAGACATAGTCTTCCCAACGTGTCCTGGGTCTTCCCCGTGGCCTCCTACCGGTTGGACGTGCCCTAAACACCTCCCTAGGGAGGCGTTCGGGTGGCATCCTGACCAGATGCCCGAACCACCTCATCTGGCTCCTCTCGATGTGAAGGAGCAGCGGCTTTACTTTGAGTTCCTCCCGGATGGCAGAGCTTCTCACCCTATCTCTAAGGGAGAGCCCCGCCACACGGCGGAGGAAACTCATTTCGGCCGCTTGTACCCGTGATCTTATCCTTTCGGTCATGACCCAAAGCTCATGACCATAGGTGAGGATGGGAACGTAGATCGACCGGTAAATTGAGAGCTTTGCCTTCCGGCTCAGCTCCTTCTTCACCACAACGGACCGGTACAACGTCCGCATTACTGAAGACGCCGCACCGATCCGCCTGTTGATCTCACGATCCACTCTTCCCTCACTCGTGAACAAGACTCCTAGGTACTTGAACTCCTCCACTTGGGGCAGGGTCTCCTCCCCAACCTGGAGATGGCACTCCACCCTTTTCCGGGCGAGAACCATGGACTCGGACTTGGAGGTGCTGATTCTCATTCCGGTCGCTTCACACTCGGCTGCGAACCGATCCAGCGAGAGCTGAAGACCCCGGTCAGATGAAGCCATCAGGACCACATCATCTGCAAAAAACAGAGACCTAATCCTGCGGTTACCAAACCGGAACCCCTCAACGCCTTGACTGCGCCTAGAAATTCTGTCCATAAAAGTTATGAACAGAATCGGTGACAAAGGACAGCCTTGGCGGAGTCCAACCCTCACTGGAAATGTGTTCGACTTACTGCCGGCAATGCGGACCAAGCTCTGGCACTGATCGTACAGGGAACGGACCGCCACAATAAGACAGTCCGATACCCCATACTCTCTGAGCACTCCCCACAGGACTTCCCGAGGGACACGGTCGAATGCCTTCTCCAAGTCCACAAAGCACATGTAGACTGGTTGGGCAAACTCCCATGCACCCTCAAGAACCCTGCCGAGAGTATAGAGCTGGTCCACAGTTCCACGACCAGGACGAAAACCACACTGTTCCTCCTGAATCCGAGGTTCGACTATCCGACGTAGCCTCCTCTCCAGTACACCTGAATAAACCTTACCGGGAAGGCTGAGGAGTGTGATCCCACGATAGTTGGAACACACCCTCCGGTCCCCCTTTTTGAAGAGAGGAACCACCACCCCGGTCTGCCAATCCAGAGGTACCGCCCCCGATGTCCACGCGATGCTGCAAAGTCTTGTCAACCAAGACAGCCCCACAGCATCCAGAGCCTTAAGGAACTCCGGGCGGATCTCGTCCACCCCTGGGGCCTTGCCACCGAGGAGCTTTTTAACTACCTCAGCGACCTCAGCCCCAGAAATAGGAGAGTCCACCACAGATTCCCCAGGCACTGCTTCCTCATAGGAAGACGTGTTGGTGGGATTGAGGAGGTCTTCGAAGTATTCATTCCACCTGTCCACAACATCCGCAGTCGAGGTCAGCAGAACACCATCCGCACCATACACGGTGTTGATAGTGCACTGCTTCCCCTTCCTGAATCCTTAATCAACATATCAAATATAAAAGTGACATATTGTAGCCAAAGGCTGATTTCCATCTGCATCTCATTGCAAAGAAACAAGCTCAGGGCTCCCACTAATTCAGTGTTATAGTGAGTAGTATTTTTCATGCGTTATTTTTGCTGTATTTTTATTTGACACAAGTGGAAAGCTTAGGGCACTATCTGTTTGTGAATGTGTGGTCCTAATATATTGTTCACTTCATTTGGGCAGGTTTCTTCAGTTCGTGCTCACAAACTAGATAGGACAGCCCTAGTCTGAGTGGATGGTGCTTGATCCAATCAATCAAAATGTTTACCCGCTTCTTTATTTTCTCCTTTTTAACAGTGAATTGCAGTTAGTGGCTTAGTTTCCGCTGCTTGGCAAAAAATTGCAACGATTGAGGGTTGAAAGTGTCCATCACCACCATTGTTAAATGTAACATCTGGATACTGATGCTGTACTGCATTTTCACATACTTCGAAGGGTAAGTGCACTTTAAAATGCAAATAACTGAAGTTGGAAACTGACATCCATTAAGTACACTGAGACAGATTTACAGTCACCAGCAGGAAAATGGTGGAGTGGTCGACCTGATGGTTGTGGGTTCACTCATCTGTCTCCAGTCAGTGAATGAGGTGATGGCTTTAATGAAAAGAAAAAAAAAAGCCTATTTACCACACGCTCAACTATTTTTCTCTAGTACTCTATCTGACATCTCATTACCGGAGGCGTATGCAGAAAGAAGTAACATCTTCCACCATTCTTCTTTGAAAGTCAAAAATGAGAAGTTCTATCTGTTACCAAGAATAAAAGCGGATGGTTATAATTCAGCAAAGACAGGAAGTAGGCTGCTTGCATTTTCAGAATTAGAATCAGAATCATTAATACTTTATTAATCCCAGAGGGGAAATTTAAATTTTCAGCACAATCCCATTCAAGATCAGACAAACATTATAGGGAGACAGAACAGGATCGCTGACGGGTCTGCCAACTTCTGGCGGCCCTTACAAAAAAGGTGAGATACAAGTAAACCAATGGGGGGTGGGTGGTTTGGGGCAGTGAGAAAAAAAAAAATCTGTCTAAGCCTGGGCCCCTGGAAAGGGGGTCCAGACTTAGGCCAAGGGAAAAAACTCACAGCCATAGCACACATCCCTCTTACATGTGTGTAAGAGGGAAACATCAAACATCAAAGAACACAAAGGACATTAAAGACATTAAAAGAGCATAGCTGATGCAACCAACTGCTTCTACATATAGCTATGACTAAAAAGTAAAAAAAATAAATTTTTTATTTTACATAATATCTATATATTTTTTCATATTTATTAGATTTATTTTACATATTTTCCATTGTTTTATTTTACATATAATTATTTTACATATTTTACATATATTTTACATATAATTCTAATATGTGAGAACCAACCCCATTCATAATACCAACAAGATCTGGAGATATGTTCAATTTGTTTGCCAATCAACATAATTCAAAATTTCGCCTCGTGTCAGCTTGTTTATTGGCGCTGCTTTCTGAAGCTGTCAAAACAATTTGAACCCTGTCCAAAAGTCAGGGTTTTTTTTTAAATGTGATACCATATGGCCAGAAGATTTCAAACCAGGTGCAGCAAATTGAGAAAAAAAAAAAAAAACATACCATATCAAACATATTGAAACCTGCTAAGTAGAGATGCTACATGTTGGCTTTCTCAGCCTTATGACGAGACGGCTTTTGACAGCCGTGGAGTAGTTTGGGGGGGATTTTTTACAAGACTTCAATGATATGCCTGCTCAAATATCAAAACATTGATTGCAAGGGAATTGATAACAGAGAAAAAATATATTATAAAATAAATTAGGAAAAAGGGCTCTGGCAGAAAAGGCACATTTTTCACACAGGGCAAAGGAGCAAGTGCTTGAACATCACTAGGGTACCTGTGCACGTTTCTGGTTACAAAACAGGGGAATTTACACCTAAAGAAGGTTTTGGAGCTTTGGCTTCTCCTTGGTACTATTGAATGTATAACCATTACTCTCGCTAGTCATATAGTTTTGGGCTGCACTGTATTTCTTTCTTGAGCAGACACGAAACGGCGAGGCCCTCTTAATGTGTCCTGAATTAGAAATCGCTATCCCTCTAAACAAACCAAAAAATCCAGTTACGTATTCAAATACCTCGACACCTAAACTTAAGCTGAAAAGCAAAACCGCAAAAGTTGGACACATTGTAAACATTTTTGACCACACAAGTGGTCTCCAAGACATGCTGAAGGGTACAAATGTTTACACGAATGAGCACCTCACTAGACGCAATGCTGATATTGCCAAGAAAAACGTGACTTGAGGAAACGGGAAAATTCAGGGGCCTTGGAGCACCAACTGCAAAATCTAGGAGATCAAGAAGCAAGAGTTCTTGTTGTCAAAGACATCAAGCATCTGAACAAACATTAAAACTCACAACGCCTCAACGTCAACGATATAGGATTCCGACAGAAAACATTCACCATTAACTCCAACACTACATTGTTCTTAGAGATTACTTAACAAGTAGATGTGCACAATTATCCACACTTACGGACATTCATAGAGCAACACAAAATATTGGATCTGGAAAATGTGGAACTGAAAACCTGTTGCAAAATAGATCATAATAGTCTGGAATTGGTGAAGGAAAAAGACTCATATACAACTTTTTGCTCCCACATTAACAATGATTGTTTTTAAGATACAGATTAACAATAAATAGCAATATTAACAACTGACAACATACTGTCAATTATTCATTTCAACAGCACAAGACAGCATGCAAACTACAACAATGTGAATAATTATTTTTGGAACAATTCAACGTGTAACGAATTGGTGAGGTGGATCCCGAGGATGCAGACATATTGTTTTTGGACAATAATTCTTGCTTTTATTTTGGAGGAAGCACGAAGTAGGAAAAATACAGGCAAACCTGGGACGATAGGCACAAGACAAACTAGGGAGTCCTCTGGCAAGACGAAAAACATATGCGTCTGTTGCAAGCAGTAGATACATTTCCGACGCTCACATGTTGTCAACAGCCAGGTTGAATAGCCACTTACTCTACCTCAGGTGTGTTCTGCTGCCTCGCGCCAGTCTCCCCTCCCCTACGATAAATCCTTAGAAGGGAATGGAGGATGAATGAAACTCACATTTTTACGCCTTGACGAACAGTTTATTCTCGAGCAATCGTGAATGACTAACAGAAATTGCTGCACATATTCGTCAAATGTCGATGAATAAATTAATATATCGTCCAGGTAAACGAAGAGAAACCGACCTTTCATGTCCCGAAAAATGTCATTAATGAAACCCTGAAAAACGCCAGGTGCATTAGTAAGTCTAAAAGGCATTACTAGATACTCAAAATGTCCGAGAGGGGTGTTGAATGCGGTCTTCCATCCCTCCCCCTCTCAGATGCGAACTACAAACCCCATTTCCATATGAGTTGGGAAATTGCGTTAGATGTAAATATAAACATAATACAATGATTTGCAAATCCTTTTCAACCCATATTCAGTTGAATGCACTACAAAGACAACATATTTGATGGTCAAACTCAAACTATATATATTTTTTTGCAAATAATAATTAACTTAGAATTTCATGGCTACAACACGTGGGGGCGGCATAGCTCGGTTGGTAGAGTGACCGTGCCAGCAACTTGAGGGTTGCAGGTTCGATTCCTGCTTGTGCCATCCTAGTTACTGCCGTTGTGTCCTTGGGCAGGACACTTTACCCACCTGCTCCCAGTGCCACCCACACTGGTTTAAATATAACTTAGATATTGGGTGTCACTATGTAAAGCGCTTTGAGTCACTTGAGAAAAGCGCTATATAAATATAATTCACTTCACAAATTCACTTCACAAAGTAGTTGGGAAAGGGCATGTTCACTCAATAAACGTTTGGGAATTAAGGAAATTAATATTTGAAGCTTTGAAAGTGGAATTGTTTTCCATTCTTGTTTTATGTAGAGCTTCAGTCGTTCAACAGTCCGGGGTCTCTGCTGTCGTATTTTACGCTTCATAATATGCCACATATTTTCGATGGGAGACAGGTCTGGACTGCAGGCAGGCCGGTCTAGTACCTGCACTCTTTTACTACGAAGCCACACTGTTGTAACACGTAGCTTGGCAATTTTTTGCTGAAAGGAGCAGGGGCGTCCATGATAAAGTTGCTTGGACGGCAACATATGTTGCTCCAAAACCTGTGTGTACCTTTCAGCATTAATGGTGCCTTCACGGATGTGTAAATTACCCATGCCTTGACCACTAGTACACATGCTGGCTTTTTATCTTTGCGCCTAGAAAAATCCGGATGGTTCTTTCCTCTTCTATCCGGAGGACACAACGTCTATAGTTTCCCCGCAAAAATTGAAATGTGGATTCTTCAGACCACAGAACGCTTTTGCAATTTCATCAGTCCATTTTAGATGAGCCTAGGCCCAGCGAAGCTGGCGGCGTTTCTGGGTGTTGTTGATAAATGGCTTTCGGTTTGCACAGTAGAGCTTTAACTTGCACTTACAGATGTAGCGACGAACTATATTCAGTGACAGTGGTTTTCGGAAGTGTTCCTGAGCCCATGTGGGGATATTCTTTAGAGATTAATGTCGGTTTTTGATACAGTGCCGCCTGAGGGATCGAAGGTCACTGTCATTCAATGTTGGTTTCCGGCCATGCCGCTCACGTGGAGTGATTTCTCCAGATTCTCTGAACCTTTTGATGATATTATGGACCGTAGATGTTGAAATCCCCAAATTTCTTGCAATTGAACTTTGAGAAACGTTGTTCTTAAACTGTTTGACTATTTGCTCACACAGTTGTGGACAAAGGGGTGTACCTCGCCCCATCCTTTCTTGTGAAAGACTGAGCATTTTTTGGGAAGCTTTTTTTATACCCAATCATGGCACTTACCTGTTCCCAATTAGCCTGCACACTTGTGGGATGTGCCAAGTGTTTGATGAGCATTCCTCAACTTTATCAGTATTTATTGCCACCTTTCCCAACTACTTTGTCACATTTTGCTGGTATCAAATTCTAAAGTTAATGATTATTTGCACAATTTTTTTTTTTTTATCAATTTGAACATCAAATATGTTGTTTTTGTAGCAGATTCAACTGAATAGGGGTTGAAAAGGACTTGCAAATCATTGTATTCCGTTTATATTTACATCAAACACAATTTTCCAACTCATATGGAAACAGGGTTTCCTCTCAGTTGCATCGGCTCGTCTATCTGCCACGTAGGAGAGGTGTCTTCGGGAACGAGTCACTCCGTCTTGCAGATTGCAGGATTTGCTGGTGCTGATTGGCAGCTAGGTACTCTCCTCCAGTAGGCGGAAGTCGATCTGCACCGCCAGCTCGATGAGATCGTCCAAATTCTTCGGAAGTGACAGCGGGATCATCATGTGACGAATCTCGTCCACAAGCCCCAGAAACAAGGCGTCCAACAGCGCAGAGGGACCCCAGTCACAGTCAGCGGCCATGGTGCGGAACTCGATCGCGTAATCCGCGACCCATCGTGAACCCTCTTGCAGCCTGAAAAGGGATCTCGCTGCCTCTCTACCTGGGAGTCATCGATGGAAGATTTGCTTCAGTGATTTGGAAAAGTTTGCGTATGTGGAGCGAGAGGCGGTCTGACGGTTCCATTCAGCAGTCGCCCAGGTGCCCGCACGGCCAGACAGGTGGGAGATAACAAACACTACCTTTGCCAGCTCTGAGGTAAAAGCTTGAAATGTAGCTCGCATTGTGTCAAGAATTGTCTTACGTCTTCCCTTTCTCCGTCGGGATAGCCGTATAATGCCGGTAGTAGCGGGTTTTGTAGGCTGGGCGGATGCCTGGAAAGGCACGGTGCTCGAGGTGGGTACGATGGTGGCTAGCAACATGTTGACTCGTTCCAACATGGCATCTTGACGCTCCGACAGTCCATTTAGACCCCGGCTCAAGAGGTTTAGCTTGTCCCCCTGCTGGTTGATCCGTTTTTCCTGGCCTTGAAATGCTTTTCTCCAGGAATCTGTCTCTGCGAGTTCCATAGTATGGCCGGAACTTTCTGTAACGAATTGGTAAGGTAGATCCCAAGGATGCAAAACCGTATTGTTTGTGGACAATAATTCTTCCTTTTATTTTGGATGAAGCACGAAGTAGCAAAACAAAGGCGATGATGGTAAACACTAAAACACACCATGTAAAAAAATACTAAGAGAAAAAAACCTACACAAAACCAAAAGCGCTAGACAGGGATAGGAAAAATACTTCATGAAAGAAGTAAACAGAAAAACAAAGTACAAAATAAAAATGCTAGACAAGGCTAGAAAAATACAGAAAAACCTGAGAAGATGGGCACAAGACAAACTAGGGAGTCCTCTGGCAAGACGAACAACATATGCGTCTGTTACAAGCAGTAGAAAAAGTTACGGCGCTCACATGTTGTCAGCAGCCAGGTTAAATAGGCCGCCACTGATCTACCTCAGGTGTGTGCTCCTGCCTCGTGCGATCCGCACTGTAGACTGTGGATGAGAGAGAGTGAATATGGTATGCACACAAATCAGAAATGAGCAAGGAATTTCAGATTACCACACATCGAACCCTTCAAAGTTATTGCTATGTACGAAACATGGATAGATGCAGAAAAAGGAATAGATTTTGAACTGAAAGAATTTGAACTAAAGTGCATCAAAAGAAACAGCACGATGGAGAAGGAGCAGCTGTGAATGTGATCAGAATCAGAATCAGAATCAGAAATACTTTAATAATCCCCGAAGGAAAATTAAGATTTTCAACACAATTACATTCAAGAGCGCACAAACATTACAGGGAGACAGAACAGGATCGCTGACGGGTCTGCCAACTTCCGGCTCCCCTTACAAAAAAAGTGAGGAAAAAAAAATTTGTCTAAGCCTTAGCCCCTGGTGAGGTGGTCCAGACTGAGGCCAAGGGGGAAAAAAACTCAAAGCCACAGCACACATAAACATATGTGTAAGAGGTAAACATCAAAGAACACAGAGGACATTAAAAACAATAAAAGAGCAGAGCTGATGCAACAAGCCACTTCTACACACAGCCACAAAAGTAAAAAAAAACAAAAACAAAAAAAACATATACACTGTGGTGGCCTCTTCGGTGTTCCAGGCCATCCTCTGCTGGGGTGGGAGGAGCATGGCCAGAGACAGGAGCAAAACCAACAAAGCAAAGAGAGCCGACTTCACCCTCGGCCACCAACTCTCGGCCAGTGTCCAGTCCGCATGGATGAGCGAGGATACGTCCAAGAAGACCGAGGTGGGCAATACCTGCTCATTCAGCCAACACACTGTGAAGCTTGTCCGTCCCGGCGCTCAGCGCCAGCTCCGCAGCCCTGTCTCTTCATCCGCATCTCCTCCAAACGAACTCTGGTGTGACAGAGACCCAACAGCTGGTCTCCATGGCCAAAATGCAGATGAAGAAGTTCACAAAAAAGCATCACAGAAGTCATGAAAGTGACAACGCTTGTCATACAGTCCCAAAGGGTCCCGAACCAAAAGGCAAAAAAAAACCACATGAAAACCGGAGGTGAACATCAGGAACACAAACGGATGACACAAGAGCACAGAGCTCCTTCCAAAAGCAGCCACTATAGCGGCGTCATCTTGGGAAAAAAAAGTGTTGTGATGGAGAACTAAAACTACAAAGTGGTAAAAAAAACATGTCTTTTTTCCCTATTGATAATATTTTAGAATATTTAACCATTGAAATAGATAGATGGATAGATAGATGGATGGATGGATGGATGGATGGATGGATGGATGGATGGATGGATGGATGGATGGATGGATGGATGGATAGATAGATAGATAGATAGATGGATAGATGGATAGATAGATAGATAGATAGATAGATAGATAGATGGATAGATAGATAGATAGATAGATAGATAGATAGATAGATAGATAGATAGATAGATAGATAGATAGATAGATAGATAGATAGATAGATAGATAGATAGATAGATAGATAGATTAGACTGACCATACGTCCACTTTTCCCCGGACATGTCCTCTTTTACGGGCTGTCCAGACGGGGTTTCTTTAATGCCTCAAATGTCCGGCGTTTTGAGTCAGGTTTGCTTGTATTTACAATGTACGTACAGGGTTAAGAAGGGGTTGAAAAAACAAAACAAATTGTGAAGGTGTCGGCACACAGCAGAATTAGTTAGGGAGGGACAAAAAGAGGGAAATAGTGGACTGTTTTTTAATCAAGGCATATTTGTTCAACAGCCATACAGGTGAGGGTGGCCATATAAACAACTTTAACACTTTAAAATATGCGCCACACTGTGAACCCACACCAAAAAAGAATGACAAACACATTTCGGGAGAACATCCGCACCGTAACACAACATAAACACAACGGAACAAATACCCAGAATCCTTTGATGCACTAACTTATTCGGGACGCTACAATATACAACCCCCCCCCATCCCCCCGCCTCAACCCCCATTACGTCACATCAAATATTCCACTTTGAAATATAATTTTGGTGGAAGATTTTACTCATTTCGTGTGTTTATCTTAAAAAAACAGTTTCGTTTGACAAAAAATGGCGGAAAACAAACAAACAAAAATACAACACAAAAAAAACTAAAACCTTTTGAAATGAGGAATAGATTTGAAGTAGATGTAGACTTCAGATATTTAAGCGTTAAATATCAAATGTATGTATGCCCTGGCACACCATTATCATAATTTCACGACCGAAGTAAAACACTTTTTGCACTTTTATACTGAAATAAATACACCTACAACTTATTAAATAAAAACATAGAAAAACCTACCAGCAGCGGTAAAGTTTGGATCCATGAAGGAAAGAAGAAAGTGAATGAATGTTTATGACTGAATACATTTACATATGCATACACATTTGTCTTTTTTTTAAATTATTTATTTTAATGAATGAGGTAACGTTTACGACAACTTTTTTCCAAAACACAATGTAGAATGTGACAATGCACATGTTTATCATTTGTTTTCAAAACGCTTACAAAAAAGTGGGACCCCAAAAATTTACCGTGGGACCCCATTTTTATGACTTGATGGGGTCCCTGGGACCCCATTTTGAAAATTCCTACCGCCAACACTGCTGACAACAGAGGAGAAAAAATGCTTTATTTAGATAAATATATCATTTATAAAGCAAGTTCAAGTATCATCAGCAAAAGTTCACCTAGTCCCGGCCTTGGCGTGCTGCCCGCCTTGGCACGCATATATGTGTCCTCTTTTTGGGATTTCACAATATGGTCAGCCTATGTAATGCTAACTTACAAGGCATGAGAAGGTAAACAAAAGTGAATTTTTACCACGACGCCATCTTAGATGACTTCGCAAATTATCGTTAATGAGCATGACAAAGAGCTCATTACATCACAAATCGTAAATTTAGCTCAAAATATTTTAGACAAAATCCAAGTTTCAAAGTTCAACTTATGATACGTACCGGCGATGCAACCTTAAACAAAAAATATATGCGGTATTTCTTCGAAAAAAAACACCATAAAGTACGTGCCGGCACTGTAGATTTCTCTGCTTGGTTTATGCAACTTCGGTCAATAAAGTTTGATTCAAAGTCCGCACTTCTCAAAGATGTAGTAACTGCCCTGACCACATGATGGTGACAAAATACACACGTAATAATGTTAATTAAATAACAAGCAATGAGCACAACATACTTCCAACAACAAGAGTTTACAACATTTAGTTGTAACAGAACACATATAATACTGCGTGTTCGAAATAAACCGACACCAACCAACACAAAACCACTGTTGGATAGTGTATGTGTATTTACAAAACCTGTTTCCATACCTGTTTCCATATGAATTGGGAAATTGTCCATCCATCCATTTCCTACCGCTTATTCCCTGTTACTAAATACAGATTGTCACTACATCTGTCAAGTTAAAGCTCTATTATGCAAAGCGGAAGCCATTCATCAACAACATCCATAAACGCTGCCGGCTTCTCTGGGCCTGAGATCATCTAAGATGGACTGATGCAAATTGCAAAACTGTTCTGGGGTCTGACGAATCCACA
The DNA here is from genome assembly GCF_033978795.1 of Nerophis ophidion. NCBI lineage: Eukaryota > Metazoa > Chordata > Actinopteri > Syngnathiformes > Syngnathidae > Nerophis > Nerophis ophidion. The sequence goes on from NC_084635.1 coordinate 25,586,163, forward strand.
TTTCAAATCGTTTCTGGAAATATTCGATATCGTGTAAAAGGGAAGCGAACCATTCAGACTGTTATCGACGCAAAGTTTAAAAGCCAGCATCTGTGATGGGGTGAATTAGTGCCCAAGGCATGGGTAACTTACACATATGTGAAGGCACCATTAATGCTAAAAGGTACATACTAGAGATGCGCGGTTTGCGGTCTTATCCGCGGAGTCCGCGGGTAAACCGCGGGTCGGGCGGTTGACATGACGAAAAAATAGATTTTAATTAGATTCGGGCGGGTGGTGGTTGAACCATCCAGATATATTTAATATACATGGTTCTGGGATTAGTATCCTTTGCCATTCAAAGAGCCATTTGGAACCCGTGATATGAAGCGAAGAAGTCAATAGGAAACGTTAATATCCTTATGAAAGAATGTCAGTAGTTAACCAGATATTAAGTATTATTGCGTGCTGTGAAGCTATTGACTTTTTTCGCCTTCTACATCACACACGAACTGCTTGCCAGTACAGTACCATGATGTGTGTGGCTTCCGCGTCAACACCCACACAACTCCAAAGCATACTGGGGTGACACAGAGTACACTAATGGTTGTGATATAAACAATTTTAACACTCTTAGTAATATGCGCCACGCTTTGAAACCACACCAACTAAGAATGACAAACACATTTCGGGAGAACATCCTCACAGTAACACAACATAAACGCAACACAATAAATACCCATAATCCTTTGTATTCATGACACACCCTGACTATTTTATACACCCCAAACCCCGCCCCCCCCACCCTCCTGCGTCGATAAGGTGGGCGGGGTTGGGGGCGCGGGGGTGTAAAATTTAATCAGGTCGTGTCATGAATACAAAGGATTATGGGTATTAGTTGTGTTGCGTTTATGTTGTGTTACTGTGAGGATGTTCTCCCAAAATGTGTTTGTCAAAATTGTATTGTGTGGCTTCACAGCGTGGCACATATTAGTAAGTGTTAAAGTTGTTTATATCACAACCATCAGTGTACTCTGTATCACCCAGTATGCCTTTCAATCTCATTCTTGTGATTGCGGAAACTGCAAGCAATTTGTTCATACATTTTGTTGAAGGTGTTAAAGGCAATGGTGTCACAGTCTATTCATATCCATATCCATATCCTTATCATCATTATGAACGCTATTGAATAGATGGGAGAATGTTACCGGCCCTACGTTACCGGCCCCAACTGATTTCTTTACGTTATGAAACGGGTTTAAATAGCTGTTTGAGTTCTAAAGGTGGCCAACCTCTGATGTAATTCAGCGAGTGGTTAAGGTAGTTAACGGGCGGGTACGATCCTAATTAAATGTTGGTTCAGGTGGAGGACGGGTGGCTGACGATCTGGGTGATGCGGATAATATAATTGCCTATCCGCACATCTCTAGTACATGCAGGTTTTTGGAACAGCATATGCCATCTAAGCGCGCAGTCCTTTTCATGGACGCTCCTGCTTATTTCAGCAGGACAATGGCAAGCCACATTCACCACGTGTTACAACAACGTGGCTTTGTAAAAAAAAGAGTGCGGGTACTTTCCTGGCCCGCCTGCAGTCCAGACCTGTCTCCCATCGAAAATGTGTTGCGCGCTATGAAGCGTATAATACGACAGCTGAAACCCCGGACTGTTGAACGACTGAAGCTCTACATAAAACAAGAATGGTTAAGAATTCCACTTCCAAAGCTTCAACAATTAGTTTCCTCAGTTCCCAAACGTTTATTGAGTGTTGTTAAAAGAAAAGATGATGTAACAAAGTGGTAAACATGCCTTTCCCAACTACTTTGGCACGTGTTATAGCCATGAAATTCTAAGTTAGTTATTATTTGCAAAAAAAAATAAAAAATAAAGTTCATGAGTTTGAACATACAAAACAGTATCCTGTATTTGTAGTGCTTTTAATTCAATATGGGTTGAAAAGGACTTGCAAATCATTATATTCTGTTTATATTTACATCTAACACAATTTCACAGTTCATATGGAAACGGGGTTTGTATTACATTTATTCTGTGAAACCAAAATATGCAGAAAAGCAATTTAGTTATATAACGTCACACTGACAAAATTAAGCATTGCTGCTTGTACATATACTGTATCTATACAGTATGTAATCAGAGGCACTAGTTAGTTGGGCAGATGTACTATAACCACGGGAACGAATGATGAACTAAAAGAAAGAACAAAATGGACAAGCTGGTTTCCGATTCCTTTCCAGGGACAGCTTGTCATCGAAGGTAACGGCAGTGGGAACCTACGTTATCTTCTTTGTATGGGGCTCATCAGAATTCATGTTCTTGGTAGATGAAAGCAGAAGGCACGGTGAAAGAAGAGGAAGGTAAAACCACAACTCTAAGAAGACAAATCATCCTCAGCATATAAAAGGAAGCCATGGAAGCTCACCCATACTCGAAGACCTCTGAAGATGAGAAACCCAGCTGTCACCATGAAGACACTTGTACTGCTCACTCTGGTGTGTTTCCTGCAAGTCAGCGTGTGTTCAGGTCTGATGAAATCCTCTTCTCTCTGCTTCTCATCCTAATAATTGTGGAAATGTGTGTGACGTGATTTTAATTGTGCATGTGTTTGTCCAGTCGTAAACACCTTGTTGAAGGTTTGCTGCCCCGGCATCGGAAAAATATGTATCCCATTTGAAAATGTCCATCATCTAGAAACAACATCAAAGAGCTGCAAGCCCAAAGCCATTATGTGAGTATAATATTAAACACACTGGATTGTTTCTGAGTGACCACACTGCAAAAAGTCAGTGTTCAAAAACAAGGAAAAAAAATACAAATATGAGGGATATTTTTTTACAACTAAGAAAAAGTATCTGCCAATAAAACAACAACCTTTGGCGTGTTAAGACTTTCCAAAGCAAGTAAAATTAGCTAACTTCAATGAACCCAAAAATAACTTAAAATAACTATATTTTCCCTAATAATATAAGCGCATTTTTCTCGGTAGAAAAAAATTATGAGACATTTTTGCTGAATATATCGAAAAATATTCTTAAATGAAGTATATGCTAGTGCCAATATCTTGACATAATGATATGCGCTCGCCCTTATATTTCTTGAAACCAGCAAACTTATACTAAAAACGAATTTATTGTTCTTAATGGAAAGGCAACAAGGCAACATCTTTTTACTCTTGGGGTCTCCTAGTCGCTCAGGCAAATCATATGGTCTAAAAATGCATTCTTCTATCGATAACATGACATCATCGCACCAAGTGCGTGCTCTTTCAGTCAATTAGCGCGCCTATATACAGCCCGGCCCCCGGCCATTTTTTTTTTTATTGTAACTTTAAAGAATTTATCTGAATGTGACGTGCTGTCAGGGGAGGCAAGTGAGGCAGTGCCTCACCTGCCACAAGGTGGCTTAACCATGAGATGTTCCAAAACGAAGTAATAAAATTAAATAAGTTTTAATATTTCTCTTTTGGTTTATGCTTTTTATGTGATTTTGGTGTGGCTCCTCTATATTTTGATCATTTTCATTGTCAAAATCGCGGAAATTCCATGTATCCTGATCAAAACAATCCAGCAGATGAGAAGTGAGGCAGACACAGACGGTGCCTCCGCGGCTACGAACAGTGTGCATTGGGCATGCGTGCGAGGGGGCGCATGCTTGTTGCCACGTGGAAAAGGCAGGTCTTGAGGCAGCAAATACATCTGCCTCAAGGTATTGAGAGATATATTGTCAACTTGCAGTTCAATGCCTCAGCAGTACTCTGACTCGCCACACAGGGAGAAGTGGGGGCGCTCAAGCTAGTAGACACAGGTCTCTCCAGCAGAAGCCAGCATTTTTTCTTTTCTTTTTTTTCTAACTGTATTTATAACAAACATGGCATTTTTATTAGAGTAAGCCAGCGTTTGTGGCTGTTTTTTGTCCGATGCAAAAATATTGTTTAATTTCTTGGAATGAAATTGAAATAAATGAATGTTTCTGCCAATATTGAGGATTATTTACTGTATCCAAGATGCAATACTTCTCTAAACTGGACTTTAACACAAAATGAATGTGATCATACAATATATGTTTTCATGAAGGATAGCTATTGCTGCTTCAAATACAAATACAGAAAGGTAATATACACTCACAATACTTGATTTATTTTGTTAAAAGCAATGGGACCAAAAATTATTTAATAACAACTTTATCTCTCCTGAAGGAATCAATAAAGAACTATCTATCTATCTATCTATCTATCCATCTATCTATCTATCTATCTATCTATCTATCTATCTATCTATCTATCTATCTATCTATCTATCTATCTATCTATCTATCTATCTATCTATCTATCCATCTGTCTATCTATCTATCTATCTATCTATCTATTTAGTTTTTGGACACATTTATCGTGTCATAATATCATTATGATAACGTTTTTATTAAAGCGAATAACTCCCTTTTTTTCCGCTGTAACTCTAAGTCAACAATTAAGTAAAAATAAAAGATGAAAAAAAAGTATGTATGCCTCACCTGGTGTTCAGTTCACTGTACATCACTATGTGCATGAAGGCTTTCTATTTAAACATCATAATTAAAATTGGTGCTCAATAATTCTCAGATGGAAATGCAAAAAATTACAATATGAACTTTGTACAACACACTGTACAACACTTAAAACCTTTAGCATACAAGTATGTGGAATTAAATTATGGAATGGATTTGGCAAATAAGTAAACAATGTGCACTAATATGATTCAGTTTAAAAAATGGTGTTCACAAATAATCTCGATAAACATCCCAAACCCTACAACAAATTAGACTCTCTTATCGAGCTCATAATGTAAACCATAAACTTTAATTGTTGTTTAATTACATGTTTGATCATTATTTACTTACTCATTGTCTATGGACCCATTACTTCCCTGCTTAGAACTCAGCATCAAGGTGTAGAATTGGGGGTTAAATCACCAGAAATGATTCTCGGGTGCAGCCACCGCTTCTGCTCACTGAGCCCCTCACCTCCCAGCGGGTGATCAAGGGTGATGGGTCGAATGCAGAAAATAATTTCGCCACACCAAGCGTGTGTGTGACAGTCATTGGTACTTAAATTTAATTAATTAACTTATTAATTAATTAATATTTACTGCCAGGCCCCCGGCCAAAATTGTTTTAATTGTAATGTTGAAGAATTTATCTGAATGTGCATGAACTATTTCTGTTCAAAATTCTTTGAAATGTCACATGTTAAATGTCTAAATATTAACTGTACTTTTAGAACAACTTGAAAATTAATGTGCATTTCAGTGCGTGGAGTCACTCTGTGGAACAACTTAGGGAACAACTTAAAAATGTGTTCTAGCATGATTCAATTTAAAACACTGTTTAAAAAAGAAGTACTGAAGAAGTACGAGGAGGAAAGAGAGTGATGCCCTCAGCACAGAGCGTTGGGAGAGAGGTGTATGGTCAGAGAGTGTCTGAGCCCGTGTGTGTGTGTTTTGTCTCATCTTGTCTTGTCTCATAGTATTGTTAGTGTTAAGGAGTTTTTCTTGTTTTTGTTTAGTGAGTATTGTACTTGTAGTATATTGATTATATTGAATGTGGAATGATCCTTATTATTTTAAGACTTCTTTAGAGAAAAATTTAAAAAAAATTCCTCATAACATTAAAACCTGTTTCTAAGAGGACATATTTTTTTATATATATATTTCAACTCTATTCTCATAAAAATACTGTTTTGTTTTTTTTCAGTTTTGCGGTTTTCTTCCCCTAAATTTCACTGTTTTTGTATGTGTTCTTATTCTATTGATATTGCGACTGAAATCCTACCTTTTATTTTATTTTTGTAAAATTGTTGCTTTTGGCCAAATTAATTTTCCTTTATAAAGAGAATTTTGACAAAGAAAATATCACCCCAAACGTTTTTTCCTTAATATTTGAAATATATGCTTACAAATGATTTTCATATTGATATATTTTTTTAGATGATATTACAAGTACAATACCGTTTTTTTTTCTTGTATGTTTTTGTTTTCTTGTAAATGTTATTGTGTGTATTTTATTATGAATTAATTGCCATAATATTCTGATTTAGAATTATATCAATGCATTCAATATTATATATATTTTCAACCAAATTGTATAAGTGCAACTTAAGTATTTGTTTTAATTGTTTCTCATATCTGTGGATTTAAAAAATAACGTCTAATCATAAATTTAAAAACAAATGCATTTGCTTTTTGGCTTTCTTGTTGAATTGTATTTTTGGATTAGGCTTTTGGCTACAAATTACCCCCTGGCCACACTTTTGGACACCCCTGGTATTTATGTAAGCCTTCTATCTTTTTATGTTCAAAGTTGCAGACCCTTTTGCCGAGACTGAATTTAAAATAATAATCAAATGTAATGTAAGACAGTATAAAATGTCTAGCATTTTTTAAATTTGCAAAGAAAAGTATATGTATTGATTGAAAAATGACGGAATTAAAAAAAAAAAACATGTAAACGATATATTTTATAGTATGTTTCAATGTTTAAATACAAATAAAATAAAGGAATGTGCATTGTTGTAAATGTGAGCGCTGTTTTGAAGAATGTTTTCCCTTGTATGTTTGTTTGTATACTTACACATCTACAAATGATGAAAGCGTATAACAAGAACTCATGAATGTATTAAAATGCAAAACAACCCTAATTAAATTATTAGTTATCCTAATTACTGTTATTTAGTTTAAAGTGTAGTTTTTAAAGGACCAAAAACTAATTCTGGATAAATTGCCAAAATGGACACAATCATGGCAAGAAAAACCATAAACAACCTGCTTTTAAATGAATGGGCAACCAAACAGTACCAAAGTGAGAACACAATGTCTCACAACTAATCTGCGCATTTGTTCTTTTCAGAGTCAAAACAGTGAACGGTAAAAGTGTTTGCCTCGACCCCAGCTGGGTGTGGACAAAATATCTGTTGGAAAAATCATCAGGCAACAACCCATCTCCACCGGAATGCTGTATAAAACATAGGGTTGTTGAAGTCCTGTGAAGAGGAAGTTCCTTCATGTCAGTTTTTGCGTAATGCTCTGTCTGCTCTACAATGAGGACCAGGGGGTGGTTAAAACAACTGTAGGAAACATTTTGTACATTAGAAATGTTTAATTGCTGTACCTGAACAAAACATATTGACTTTGTGTTAAAAAGTGAAAAATATAATTAGCGGAATATCTGACAATGTAGACATGTGGACATTGGGGGCGGTACCTCTGGATTGTTGGAACCGGAGGGTGTGTTCCAACTATCGGGGATCACACTCCTGGTCCTGGTCGTGGAAATGTGGACCAGCTCTTTACTCTCAGCAGGGTCCTTGAGGGTGCATGGCTTCATCTGGCCAGGATCTTCAGCTCTCACTGGATCGGTTCGCAACCGAGTGTGAAGCGACCGGGATGAGAATCAGCACCTCCAAGTCCGAGTCCATGGTTCTCGCCGGGAAAGTGGAGGAGTTCAAGTGCCTAGGAGTCTTGTTCACGAGTGAGGGAAGAGTGGATCGTAAGATCAAAAGGCAGATCGTTGCGGCGTCTTCGGTAATGCGGACGCTGTATCGATCTGTTGTGGTGAAGAAGGAGCTGAGCCAGAAGGCAAAGCTCTATATTTACCAGTCGATCTACGTTCCCATCCTCACCTATGGTAATGAGCTTTGGGTTATGACCGAAAGAACAAAATCACGGGTACAAGCGGCCGAAATGAGTTTCCTCCACCTAAAATATCGGGTGAGAAGCTCTGCCATCCGGGAGGAGTTCAAAGTAAAGCCGCTGCTCCTCCACATCGAGAGGAGCCAGATGAGGTGGTTCGGGCATCTGGTCAGGATGTCACCCGAACGCCTCCCTAGGGATGTATTTCGGGCACGTACAAACGGTAGGAGGCCACAGGAAAGACCCAGGACAGGTTGGGAAGACTATGTCTCCCGGCTGGCCTGGGAACGCCCCGGGATCCCCCGGGAAGAGCTGGACGAAGTGGCTGGGGAGAGGAAAGTCTGGTCTTCCCTGCTTAGGCTGCTTCCCCCGCGACCCGACGTCGGATAAGCGGAAGATGATGGAATGTTTTCACTGCTGCAATATGTTGAAGACCAATAATAAATAGCTCCCAGAGCCACACTTTGGACCGCCCTTGTGCTGTAGGTTTGCCTCACACTGTTTCAGAAATATTCGTTTTTTTATTTGTAATGCTTTGTTATGCTTTTATTACATTTCCTATCCAATGTGTATTTTTGTATTTTAATCATGTTTTTTTTTTTTTTAATGTGTGTCTGTTGTGAATACTGCTTGTACATTGTTTGTATATGACGTAACATCACCTGTGTCAGGAGCAAATATTTTTGCTACTTGTTAGTATTGTTTTGGATATTCATTTAGATAGGAATGTTTCATTAGGTGACATTTTAATACACTGTGAGGAGACAAAACTGCCAATAAATGACTCAGTTATTATATGATGGTAATATATGATGGATTCCACATCCTGATTTGATGACTGCTGCTGTCACAATAAATGAGTCAAAGACCGCACGTAATTGTAGTGAACACTTGGTGATAATAAATTAAATATTATTCCTATTACTTTTGTACATTTTTTTTAATAATCTCATAATCACAAGGAATTCCTTTTGTTTTTCCGTTTAGTCATCTTTGTCACTGCTCTTCGCCAGTGTGCTAGACGAAAAATGAGTAAGGCGCTGCATCATTATGCCAGAAAAGTAGTTCCTCGATGTTAATACCTTCAGTGAGAATGTCGCTAATACTTGGTTGATATGCAGGTCACGGCATCTAAATAGAGCATTGTTAGTGTTTTCTAAAGTGACTTTTTAGAGTGCTTTATAGGCGGAATAGTAGAATCCACATTACCAACATTGTTAGCTGCCTAACTGGGCGATAATTTTTATTTCAAAGAGCCTTTAAGTTTGTTTGGCTTTACTACATCACATTCAATTATTTTTTTTATTTAAATAACTGGCTCGTATATTTGTCACAAAACCTTTAAAATATGTCCACATATGGGCTGCTAAAAATAAAGAAAGAGTGGCCTTATTGAATGTATGTCAGGAGACCTCTTGGTCACGTGGTTGCAACCCAGTAATTTATTCAACTGACAGTAACACTATTATATTAGAATTAAACAATCTGGAACACCCTGCCAGAATAAAAACACAAAAAATGTAACATGTTTTAAAAGATGTTGTCACAATTATGTTCTAGATCTACTAGTATATATATTAAGTCCTTAACAGCGTGTCCACACAAAAAAATTGCGAGTACTAGTGTTGTCCCAATACCAATATTTTGGTATCGGTTCCAAAATATATTTTGATACTTTTTGATATTTTTCTAAATAAAGTGGACCACAAAAAAATGACATTATTGGTTGTATTTTCTTTTTAAATTGTCTCGATAAATCACACTGCTATGATATTAAATTACATTTGCATCACCTCCTCCCAGTAGCTTATTGTGGGTGTTCTGATGATCACTAAATGTTCTGCATATTCATGAAGGCAGACATGCCAAATGGACTACACTCTCTATTTTGCTCATTTAAGAGACACAATCCTCAGTGTAAATTACCTTTGCGTGTACTCTCAAGTTTACACGTGTTTTACTACACGCAACCCTTTAGTACAGGGGTCTCAGACACGCGGAGACGTTATTTTGCGGCCCCCACCTTAATATGAAAGTTTAATGTTAGTGCGGCCCGCAAGTTTTTTATGAATGGCGCTTGACAGCGTTGTGTGCGGAGCTGAAGGAATCTACCAATCACGGTGTGATATATGGCTCTCGCGGGCCAAACATTGACGTCACTTGGGTGATGCAAGCAGAGAAACGTTTTTACGCTTTTCCACCAGACCCGCACGCTAGAGATGCGCGGTTTGCGGTGTCATCTGCGGAGTCCGAGGGTAAACCGCAGGTAGGGCGGTTGACATGACGAAAAAATAAACTTTAATTAGATTCGGGCAGGTGGCGGTTGAACCATCCGGAGACATTTGATGTACATGATTCTGGGATCGGATTAATCTGCAATTCAATGAGCCATTAGAGATCCGTGTCATGAAGCGAAGAAGTCAATCAGACATTATGTATCTGTGTGTGCTATGAAGCGATTGCCTACATAACCTTCTACTACATAGATGATTTGATTGTCAGTCCTGCATTAGGTTGTGTCTGGCTTGCGTGACAACATGCACACGACTGCAAGGCATACTGGGGTGACACAGAGTACACTAATGGTTGTGATATAAACAATTTTAACACTCTTAGAAATGTGCGCCACGCTTTTAAGCCACACCAATTAAAATCGACAAACACATTTCGGGAGAACATCCTCACAGTAACACAACATAAACGCAACACAACAAATACCCATAATTCCTTTGTATTCATGACACATCCTGACTATTTTATACACCCCAAATCCCCCGTCCCCCACGTGTGTCGGTAAGGTGGGCGGATTTGGGGGCGTGGGGGTGTAAAATATATTCAGGATTGTCATGAATACAAAGGATTGTGGGTATTAGTTGTGTTGCGTTTATGTTGTGTTACTGTGAGGATGTTCTCCCGAAATGTGTTTGTCAATCTTGTATTGTGTGGCTTCATAGCCTGGCGCATATTAGTAAGTGTTAAAGTTGTTTATATCACAACTATCAGTGTACTCTGTATCACCCAGTATGCCTTTCAACCTCACACGTGTGATTGCAGAAGCTGCACATAACATGTTGCCGGACCAACAATTGGTCCGTATATGTTGTCGAAGGAATCAGAGGCAATGGCTTCACAGCACACCCATATTCTTGACATCTGGATGAACGATGCTGAAAAGTCACGAGAACATTAGCGGCTCCAATTGACTACATTACTCTGTGAAAAAGTAATAAATAGCTCTGAGGGTGGTGAAGATGGTCGACTTCTGATGTAATTCAGTGGGCGGGTGGCAGGCGGGTACAGTCGTGGATGACGATTATGGTGACGCGTATGTGGATGATATAATTGCCTATCCGCGCATCTCTACCGCACGCACTGTTCCTCACTCACTCGTTCCCTTGCTCACTCGCCTGCTCTCTCTCTCTCTCTCTCCCTCTCTCTCTCTCTCTCTCTCTCTCAATCTCTCTCTCTGTCTCTCTCTCTCTCTCTCTCTCTCTCTCTCTGTCTCTCTCTCTCTCTGTCTCTCTCTCTCTCTCTCTCTCTCTCTCTCTCTCTCTCTCTCTCTCTCTCTCTCTCTCTCACTGTCTCTCTCCCGCTCCCTCCCCTGGCGCCGCTGTAAAGAGTACGGGCCGGGGAGACGAGCATTCCGGCAGCTTCCGAAGCCGTTTGCTCCAAACAGAGACAATTTTTGTTATTTGGGTCCAAAATGGCTCTTTCAACGTTCTGGGTTGCCTACCCCGGCGTTAGTGGAAAAGCGGAAAATGAGTAAACGCGACAGAAACATTGCCATAGAGACGAGGGTTTTCTTACGTACTTGGCTGCAGTCACACCGCGACACCTGTCCGTCAGTAATAACAGTCCCTAATAATCTGGACCAATTTAAACCGTTATTTGTTTGTTTTTTTATTGTGTAATTTGCATTGCCTCATACAATGAACACTACATATATTTCTTTTTTTTTTCTTCTTTTTTTCTTTTTTGTCCTGTCCAGCTTCTCAGGCAAATCATATAGTTGACGTAGATGCCCATATCGGCTGATCAGATTTACTTTACAAAAGAGAAGTGTAGGATACTTCTCTTGTTGTCTTATTTGAATGTGACTTTAATACATGTATTTATATTATCATTTGGTGCAGCCGGGCCGGAGCAGGAGGGGATAGAAAGAGAAAAAAAGGAAGACAGAGGGGGAAATTGTGGGGATAAGAGGGGGATTAGACAGAGGGACAAAAACAACAACAGCAAATACAACAATAACAACAACAACAATAGAAACAACACCAGCACATACATAATATGTACAAATATGATCGTAAAAGTGATAGCAAATAAGCAGTTAGTGAAATAAATAATATAGTAATGACAGTGAGCATTTTTACACTAAAACTGGAGCAATACAAATACCAATAGAAAAAGCGCTATTGATCATGAACAAAACCAATAGTTTACCTCTATTATCAACAATAAAGTTGTTCAAATGCAACGATACGTATACATAATGATAGCTAGAAAGATAATAAAAAAATAAATAAATAAATTAAAAAAAGAAAAAAGAAAAAAAAAAGAAGGAATACCGAAAGATGAAAGTGAAGAGAGAGAGGCAACCTATATTAATCTTGTAGATTGTTATAGTAACAATGGTTGAAGCTCTGTCAATATGCCTTGTGTTACCCAGTTTACCCTAGGGCAACAGCGTTGATATATGTTTGATGAAACATGATTATGTGCATGAGTGTATGTATGTATATGTACTTGTATATGAACAGAATGTGTATATGAATGTTTGTACAGTAAATGTATATGTACAGTATAGGTATGTTTGTTTGTACAGTAAATGTATATGTACAGTATAGGTATGTTTGTTTGTACAGTGAATGTATATGTACAGTATATGTATGTTCGTACCGTGAATGGATGTACTTGGAGTATGTAGGTATGTAATGTATTTGTGTATGTATGTGGGAGCGTAGGTACCAATGTATGGACGTTTGTATGTATGAGTAACGGTGTGTGTTGTGTTAGTATATGTGTGTTTGTATGTACAATATATTTG
>NC_084635.1:25601367-25626367 GCF_033978795.1 Nerophis ophidion
ACGCGATTGCATTGGGACGGATTCCGATGTTTTTAAACACATTTACCAGGATAATTTCGGGAAATCCCTCATCTTTCTATTGTGTTGCTAGTGTTTTAGTGAGTTAAATAGTACCTGATAGTCGGAAGGGTGTCTCCACGGGTGTCTTGACCCCAATGTCTCAGGGGAGTCGACGGCAGCTATGGACGGCACAAGCTCACCTTTTCTCCGGTAAAAACTGACTTTTTAACCACAAATTTCTCACCGAAACCTGCTGGTTGACATTCGTTTGGGATCCATGTCTGCTTGACCGCGCTCTGATCCATAGTAAAGTTTCAGCTCCGGGAATTTTAAACACGGAATCACTGTGTGTTTGTGTGGCTAAAGGCTAAAGCTTCCCAACTCCATCGTTCTACTTTGACTTCTCCAATATTAATTGAACAAATTGCAAAAGATTCAGCAACACAGATGTCCAAAATACTGTGTAATTATGCCGTTAAAGCAGACGACTTTTAGCTGTGTGTGTGTGCAGCGCTCATACTTCCTAAAAACGCGTGATGTCAACGTTTTCAAGACGAAAATCCCGGGAAATTTAAAATTGTTTTTTATTAAACTAAAAAGGCCGTATTGGCATGTGTTGCAATGTTAATTTCTCATCATTGATATATAAACTATCAGACTGCGTGGTTAGTAGTAGTGGGTTTCAGTAGGCCTTTAAAGATTTCTTTTTTTGTGAAGAAATGTTTAGAATTAAGTTCATGAATCCAGATGGATCTCTATTACAATCCCCAAAGAGGGCACTTTAAGTTGATGATTACTTCTATGTGTAGAAATCTTTATTTATAAATAAATCACAAGTTTAATTACACATTTTCAGTTATTTTTATATCTTTATCTCCAAGTAGTTCAAGAAAGACCTCTACAAATGAGCAATATTTTTGCACTGTTATACAATTAAATAAATCAGAAACTGATGACATAGTGCTGTATTTTACTTCTTTATATCATTTTTTCAACCAAAACTGCTTTGTTCTGATTAGGGGGTACTTCAATTAAAAAAATGTTTGCAGGGGGTACATCACTGAAAAAAGGTTGAGAACCACTGCCCTAATCAGAGCAAAGCATTTTTGGTTGAAAATTGTGTTTAAAAAGTCAGTTTTTACCAGAGAAAAGCTGAGCTTGTGCCGTCCATAGCTGCCGTCAACTCCCCTGAGACATTGGTGTCAAGACACCCGTGGAGACATCTTTCCGACTATCAGGTACTATTTAACTCACTAAAACACTAGCAACACTATAAAAAGATAAGGGATTTCCCAGAATTATCCTAGTAAATATGTTTAAAAACATCGGAATCCGTCCCAATGTAATCGCATTTTTTTTTAAGTCGTTTTTTATTTAAATTTGTTCTAGTCCGCCGCTATCAATATCCTCAAACACAAATCTTTCATCCTCGCTCAAATTAATGGGGAAATTGTCGTTTTTTCGGTCCGAATAGCACTTTTTGCTGGAGGTTCCCATTAAAATCAAAGTGAATATGTGAGGAGCCCCCACACTTGTGACATCATCGTCTGCGACTTCCAGTAGAGGCAGGGCTTTTCTCTTAGCACCGAAAGTTGCGAACTTTATCGTGGATGTCCTCTACTAAATCATTTCAGCAAAAATATGGCAATATCGCGAAATGATCAAGCATGACACATAGAATGGACCTTTTATCCCAGTTTAAATAAGAAAACTTCATTTCAGTAGGCCTTTAACATCAATATTTATGGAACATGTCCACAAAAGATCTAGCAGTCAACACTGAATATTGCATCGTTTTTTTCACAGTTTATGAACTTACATTCATATTTTGTTGAAGTATTATTCAATAAATATATTTATAAAGGTTTTTTGAATTATTGCTATTTTTAGAATTTTTTTTTAAATCTCACGTACCCCTTTGCATACCTTTAAGTACCCCCAGGGGTATGCGTACCCCCTTTTGAGAACCACTGGATTAGTGGGTAGTTGAATTAAAAACATGTTTACAGGGGGTACATCACTGAAAAAAGGTTGAGAACCACTGCATTAGATCATTATGTTTGAATTAGAGCTGTCAAAAAATTAAAATATTTAATCGCATTAATCACATTAAGTTAATAGTTAACTTAAAATTAATCGCAATAATCACAGAAAGATAAAACATTTTGCCATTGATAAGTGTAGCATAGACAGTATAGTTCAAGTGTTTAATACCATTAACGGACAATTATTTGCTTAAATGAAATATTTTCAAACATGATGCTTTTTGAAACAGTTTAACACAAAAAGCATATAAACACGCTTTTAAATAGAATGAAAAAATATCTGCAGTGTGTTGGTGTCTTGTTCGAGTTAGAATTTTGGAGGAATGCAAAATGTGTATTCCTGCTTTAGGAGCATTTCCATTCAGAGGAGAGGGGCTACACTTCAATGCAATTTCATGCATTAATAACACAACATGTGGATTGTTACGATCGTGCTTTGATTGTCAAAGATGTTAGGAGATATTTTTTGTCCCTGAATAAATGTTTCTGATATTCTGTACTTTACATATTGTACAATAATTAATAACAGTAATCCAAACAAGGACATGAAGCTCCTCTTCACTAGAATCAGCAAAGACGCCAACAGCGTTCGATCCAATGATGTCTGTCAGGCTTGCCACACACAGTTTGTTTGTGTTTTTGTTTTTCTTCTGTGTGTTTAGTGTTCCCTACCCTTAATTCCTGTCAGCACTGTTATTTTGGTTCAGCTTCCTGTTTGTCTCCCTGAGTGCTTTGTTTCCCCTTAGCTGCGGCTGATTGGCATCTGGCCACACCTGGTGTCAATCAGCCAACTCCCACAGTATTTGTACCTGCTTTGTCGTCCAGTCAGAGCTGGATTGTTTTGTCGATGTCGCTCTTGTTGTTGCTACCTGTCGTGTCGTGTCGTGTCGATGTCATCATTACAGCTACTACCTGTCGTGCTACTATTTGTCCTTGTCGTCGTAGCGGTAAGTGTTTCTGGTTAGTTATTTGTGGTTTGTTTTCTCCTAGCTCTTTTGTGTTTTGTTTTCTTGTTAGCCATTAGCTGCTTCCAGTTGTTCGTTTGCTAGTTTCTGTTTTCAGTTTTGGCTAGACCTAGTTCCTGGCTTGTGTTTTGTACCTTTTATTTTGGACGTTAAATTATGTTTTCTTATTCAATGCCTGCCTCCTTCTCTGCATCTTGGGGTTCTTCAAAAAACAAACTTTGACAACGTCATCTCATAGCGATTGAAGATAACATTGTCTGGTCTTATCCGGAGAACGACTGGCAGTGGCTTTGGATCTGAGCTTTCCATTAGGTCCACCTTTCGTTGTGCAGTTCTGCTAGCTATTTTCGAGCTTGTGACTGAACAGTAAATGGATGCCATTACACATTTCCCCAAGCTACAGAACAGGTTGAGGGTCAGAAACGTTACTCACATGTTTAAAAAATATTTTAATTGAAGTGAACTTATAGTTAACACATTAATATCGCTTTACCTTTGACAGCCCTAGTTGAAATAAAGTATGCTAAGCCCAACCACTAGCCCTAACCCAAACAAATCTCGTTTTTGAGTACTTCATCTTTGTATGATAAACATTTTCAATTGCTAACAATAAAATGTTTCCCCCTTGGGAATTGCACTTTTAAAAAGGCCATTCTGATGGACATATGTAGGTAGATACTAGTGTAGATAGTTAAGGTAGTTAAAAGAGGAACCTTTACCGTAATGAATAGTTGTACAATCGCTCATTAATTATTTGTTTCTTTTAAAGTCGAGAAATATAATGCTTTTCCAGAATTTCTGAGAATTGAGGCAAAAGATACATTTGGGGTTGTGGGGCGTGCATTGGGCGGAAGGCAGGGAGCACCCTGGAAAAGTCGCAACCTCATCACATATTTTACAATATTCAGTATAACTTTTTTAACTAATGTCATGTTTATATCACGGCAGTCAGTGGAGGACTTACATTTACACTTCCGCGCAATGTTTTTCACTTCCTGTTCATTTGTACCTCAGTGGATGACAAAGAATTCTGTTAAGATTTTGCAACTCCATTGTCTGGCATATCAACAGCCAGTTTAGCGCCAACATTTACAAAAAAGCTGTTGAACTTATTCACTACATTACTCATATTATAATCTTCACCATTATCATCAATAAAGCAATCAGGATATGTCAACTTTGAAGATCCTTGTTTGATTAGACTATTCAATACTACCTAAGTTCCATTGATATATTTTTTTATTTTCATATAATTTTTTTAATGACATAACCATTTGCTTGTTTGTGTAATATGAGTTCATTTTTTGTACTTGTTATGTCTTTGTTCCACTTCTTTTTTTTTACTTTGATAAATAGTTTGTAGAGATTTGTTTTCTTTTTACAGGTATTAATTCTTCCTTTCGTAATCCAATTACTTTTTTAATGTTTTTTCTTTATAAAATACTATATCATGGGGCAATATTTATTATGCAGGGAAGTTAAAATATCCAAATAATTACAATAAGCACTGTCCACATTTGGTTCTCTGTAAACTGAAGTCCAATCCTGGAAAAATAAACTATTGTTTAGGGTAGTGGTCCCCAACCACCGGTCCGGGGACCAGTACCGGTATGAAACATGAAATAACTTTTAGAATAGAATAGAAAGTACTTTATTGATCCCTGGGGAAGTTCAGCACCACAGTTTGCTCACAATAGACAATAAGCACTTAGGTACTTTTACATGTGAACAATATAAATAGACATGCACCTGGGGATAGGTTGATTGGCAACACTAAATGGTCCCTAGTGTGTGAATGTGAGTGTGAATGTTGTCTGTCTATCTGTGTTGGCCCTGCGATGAGGTGGCGACTTGTCCAGGGTGTACTCCGCCTTCCGTCTGATTGTAGCTGAGATAGGCACCAGCACCCCCCCGCGACCCCAAAGGGAATAAGCGGAAGGAAATGGATGGATGGATGGATAATATAAATACAGTCTATTATTTAGCATTATTCACTTGTGAAAAATAAAACATACAGTCTATTATACAGCATTATTCACATGTGAATAACATAAATAAAGTCAAAAAGGAACATATGCATTATGCCAGACCTAGGCAATTATTTTGACTCAGGGGCCAAATTTTGAGAAATAAATGTGTCTGGGGGCTGGTATGTCTATTTTTAGGAACAAAACCTCACAATAATGTCTAGTTGAATGCAACAAAAACTTTATAACAGACTGCCTAAAAAACGGAATGGAATTTTTGTTTTTTTTACTGAATTACACACCCGGAATGTACATGAAAATAAAGAATGTAGGATTTACAATATTAACTATGACCGATAAAACACTGAATATTGTAACCACACTCCTTCTCAATCGACATATTTTACAATCAAGAAAAACGCAACAAAAATGCAACAAACACAGCGAAATATGAACGCGAAGAGTTAAAAAAAAAACACCTACAATGTGATATATTTGATACGTCACTGAGCTTTCTAACTTTGTTTTAAAACTGTCCCCTTCTGCGTCTGTCCCCTTCTGCGTTTGTCCCTGACACCCGCATTTTAGGCTGGCCGGTCTGGAAACACTCTGTGGAAATGCTCCCCACCCACACTGCTTGGTGCCTCGTCTGAGCTGCTGCTACTTACATTACCATAGTAACTAATGAGATGACCATAGTAACTAAATGGCTAGGAGCTTGGCTAGGCTTTTCCTCTCTGACACCACCGCCAGAGAGTCTAGCTCCACTCCCACCACATTACTGGCCTTCTTTACCAGCTTGTCCAGCCTGTTTGCGTCCCCCCGCTCTCAGCCCGTAGCCCCAGCAGGCCACGGCGTTGCCACCACCGACTTGTAGAACATCTTCAACATCTTTGTACAGACGTTGAAGGATCCCAGCCTCCTGATAGGCCGTAAGGTGAACCCGTTTTTCGTTTCATCTCGTTCCCATGTCTGGGCACTAAATCATTTTTGGTTCTTAAAAGAGATATTTTGGTTTTCAGTGAGAAAAAAAAAAGTTCTACACTGGACATGCAGGCAAATGTTTAAAATTAGTGTTTAAAGTCAGGACTATTTCTTGCTTGGCGTAACAATATTTTCGTCTCAAGAGGTGACGTTTTTGTCACGTGCTTCACATTCGACCAATTGGGTAGCCGCGCAGATCCAAGATGGTGATGTCAACAACGTCTAGTGATGAGGAGGAAAATACTCTAAAATACCTTAAAAAAGTTTGAAAAAAAAACACAAAATAAGCTACATGCATGTTAAATCTGTTAGGAATGAAGAGGTGAATGATTTCACTATCAGAAGGTGGGATACTTACAGGAATTCTTTAAAACTGTGGCTTTGCTGTGATGGCGAGTCTCATAAAGTAGCCGAGACATTCAAATAATGTATCGATGTTGAATTGAAAGATATTCCTGATGACGCTGGGCTTCACCCGACTTGTTACCGGCTGTTCATTGATAAGAAGCGTTTGGATTCTGCCGAAAAACTGGCCAAACGGCTGGATGTGGGTCAAGATGAGTTTGTGGCATCGGACAACGCTTCAGGCTCGACAAGTGACATTCCAAAGAAAAAACTAAGATCGATGACGGGCCTGCCTATCGATTCTGCTGGCTGTTTGCTCCCTGCCATGTGTATCATTTGCAAGAAAACGGACGAGAGAGTTACTGTGGGAAGCAACCGGTAGATCCCCCAGGGATCAATAAAGTACTTTCTATTCTATTCTATTCTATTCTAGAAGGACCATCATTTACAGGCAGAACCGCTTTGTGCAGGTAAACAGACACTCTACACGTAGCACTTACACACATACAGTACAAACCATTTATTCATCCATTTACCACCGCTTATTCCCTTCGGGTCGCTGGAGCCTATCTCAGCTACAATTGTGCGGAAGGCGGGGTGCACCCTGGTCAAGTCGCCACCTCATCACAGGGCCAACACAGATAGACAGACAACATTCACACTCACATTCACACACTAGGGACCATTTAGTGTTGCCAATCAACCTATCCCCAGGTGCATGTCTTTGGAGGTGGGAGGGGCCTATCCCCAGGAGCATGTCTTTGGAGGTGGGAGGAAGCCGGAGTACCCGGAGGGAACACACGCAGTCACGGGGAGAACATGCAAACTCCACAGAGAATGATCCTGAGCCCGGGATTGAACTCAGGATTACTCAGGACCTTTGTATTGTGAGGAAGACACACTAAGCCCTGTTCCACCGTGCTGCCCATTTAATTATCTTTTATTTTTAGGCAAGTTGATGAACGCTGCCAGGATAAAGCAAGACAGTAGCATTCTCTTGCATATTGAAGACAGAGACTGTGTGGCCATGGAAGTGCGGTTCCACAAGTCCTGTTACAGAGAGTACACCAGGTTCATGTCAAAGTCTGATGTAGCAGTTACTGGAACCGCAGATGAAGAAGTGTGAGTTATTAAAATGCATTATCAATTATGTACACACTATGAATTACAATTCATAATGCAGCTGAGATAGGCTCCAGTACCCCCCCCCCCCCCCCCACACACACCCTGAAAGGGACAAGCGGTAGAAAATGGATGGATGGATTATAGATGCATGTCAGATACAGTGTCAATAATTATGAAATGAATATAGAATAAATACAAGTTTTACTTTTTGAATTGACTTTTCCATATTACTTTTGTTTTAGATGCACTTGTAAAGGCTGTTTGTATGTAGCTACAATCTTGACTGCATACCTTTTGACACATATAAAATGTGAGGCAAAATGTGTGTCTGTGTGTGTGTGTGTGTGTGTGTGTGTGTGTGTGTGTGTGTGTGTGTGTGTGTGTGTGTGTGTGTGTGTGTGTGTGTGTGTGTGTGTGTGTGTGTGTGTGCGTGTCTGTGTTTCTTTTTCTTTTCAGAAGTGAACCAACTTTTTAATGCCCGCCAAAGGATAATTGTTAATCAGGAGGTGCTGAGAATGAAGCAGCTACGACGAATGTTTTTAAATACGGTGCAAAAACATCAAGATTGTGACGTTTCAAACTACAGGTAAAAACAGAAGCTTTTTTTGGCAGCGATGTAAAACACTTTTTATGCTGGAAAATATCAAAATAATAATAAATTATTTGAAAAAAAGCTTTGATAGTACAAAGTATATTTAAACTATTAATACTTTTCAATATGAATACATCTTTATTTACATCCCTGTGCTCTCTTTCCTGTGTTCTTATGTTGCAGGCAGGATAAATTTAAGAGAAGATTGACTCTGGACTCTCCCCAACTCATGTTTTTCTTCATGGGACACAGTTGTCAGTATAGACACTAGCTTTGCCCAACTACAACTACTTGAGGGCAGAGACAAAATCCCGGTTGGATCCTTGAAGAAGACTCCCACAATACTGGTGTGGGACAATATTGACTTTGAGGAGGAGACGCTGTCAGGTCGTGGAACTACTCACCATACCAATGGCATACATGTCTGCATTTACACATCTGTGAAGCAGTTTTGAATTGGACCAGTCAACATTTCATGTGCTGAGGAAATATGTGTGCCACCTGTGTAGCCAATCATATGCAAAAAATGTCAACGCTGCAAGGTGCAGAGCATTCTGCATGGCATCATCAGCTTTGCCAGAACTCTCAATGTCCCCTACAAGTGATGCCCTGCACCAACACTGCAAAAGGGCAAACTACCAGGCTGCAATAATGAGACATTCTCTCAAAGGTATAATATCTGCCCCTTCACCCAATGGCAATGGATGGCACATTGAGGATGGATGGTTAATAGTTACATGGATGACTACAAATCCTGCCCCTGATAGTGTGTTAAAGGTAGTTCACTGCAGCTGCAAGCAGAACAAATGTGAGACAGTAAGATGTTCCTGTATGTCTGCAAGACTGTCCTCTACTGATTTGTGTCGGTGCCAAAATTGTGCCAATATTTCAATGGAAACAGAAGATAAAATCACTTAGGAAGATGGATCTGATGATAGTAATAGCTAAGAGATGAACAATGTCTCCCTCGCAAAGTCACACTTAATCAGTTAGTTCTCTAATAAAAAATTGAGTTTTTGCCGCATTTGAGGAAAATCCCTGAGTATTACACAATTTTATTTTTTTTAGTTACTTACGTTAAATACTTAAAAAATAGAATGTGAGGTTACAGTGCACTTGACCTTAAAAAAAATATAATAATCACAGTTGGAGTTTGTGCCATATTTGAGGAAAATCTATCAAAGAATTCTTGAGAAATGGCTTTAAAAATGTGCTAAGTTAAGATAAAATAATAAAAAAAATATTTAAAAAATACCCAAGACCTGCTGTGACATCAACACTTTGTTTTGTTCATGTACATATTGTTTTATACCATATTGTGTACAGATTCTAAACTCTAATGTAGTTTTTGTTGTATTTCCATTTTTCAGCATTATTCAATATTTTAATTGTTGTCAGCCATTTTGGGCCAAAGTGTTCTTTATTTTATTTTATTTTGTTTTGTATTTCCTCGTATAAGTTGTAACACAGTATCTACTGAAATGTTTATATTTAAAACATTATTGTTAGGCACAATGTACCATGTTTATGTTCAATTGTACAGGTTGCTATTCACTTATTTTAAAGCATTTTTTTCATTTGTTTTGTATGTTTCACGGTGTAAATTAAAATTAAAGTATACCAATGCTAAAATACTTGTCTCAAATGTTAGGCATATGTATTAATAGCAATTTGTTAGAGAGATTCTGTTTCCAGAATGAATGTAAATACATTTACAAGAAAAAACAGCTGCATAAGATGTTCGTTTTTTGTAATTTCTATTTTTATACATTTATGGCTCTAAAAAAAAAAACTGGCCAAATATTTTGCGGAGAACTTTAAGCTAATGTCCACAATGGCATTGTCTATGCAAAAATGCAAAAAAAGAGTAGTGCCCAGACGTAGGAACGAAAATCACTTTCGAGCCACTTTTTCCTGGTTCACCTTATGGCCTATGAGGAAGTAGAGGCGGCTTTGTCCCTTCTTGTAGAGTTTCTGAGCGTGTTTTAACCCATTCAGCTTGTTGTACTCTGAGGTATTTATAATCCTCAACCATGTCCACATCCATCCCCCCTGAGTACTTCTCCTCCTTCTCAGGTCCACAACCAGCTCCTTGGTCTTGAGCTGGAGGTGGTTCTTTCCACACCATGTGACAAAGTCCTCCACCAGTGCCCTGTATTCCTCATCATCACCATCCTCAATACACCCCACGATCGCAGAATCATCAGAAAACTTCTGAAGGTGGCAGGACTGCATTTTGATGCATTTGTTGCTGCTCCTCGATTTTACCGCTGCCTCCGATACCGTCGATCGTGATATTTTATTAGAGTGTATCAAAACACGAATTGGTATGCCGAACTTAGCCCTGTCTTGGTTTAACTCTTATCTTACTGACATGATGCTGTGCCTCTCCCATAACAATGTGATCTCAGACTACGTTAAGGTAACGTGTGGAGTTCCCCAGGGTTCGGTCCTTGGCCCTGCACTCTTCAGTATCTACATGGTGACATCATACGCAAATACGGTGTTAGCTTTCACTGTTATGCTGATGACACCCAACTCTACATGCCCCTAAAGCTGACCAACACACCGGATTGTAGTCAGCTGGAGGCGTGTCTTAATGAAATTAAACAATGGATGTCCGCCAACTTTTTGCAACTCAACGCCAAAAAAACGGAAATGATGATAATCGGTCCTGCTAGACACCGACCTCTATTTAATAATACAACTTCAACATTTGACAACCAAACAGTTAAACAAGGCGACTCGGTAAAGAATCTGGGTATTATCTTCGACCCAACTCTCTCGTTTGAGTCACAAATTAAAGGCCTACTGAAATGAGATTGTCTTATTTAAACGGGGATAGCAGGTCCATTCTATGTGTCATACTTGATCATTTTGCGATATTGCCATATTTTCGCTGAAAGGATTTAGTAGAGAACATCGACGATAAAGTTCGCAACTTTTGGTGCTGACAAAAAAGCCTTGCCTTTACCGGAAGTCCCAGAGGATGACGTCACAAGTGTGGGGGCTCCTCACATCTTCACATTGTTTATATTGGGAGCCTCCAGCAGCAAGTGCTATTCGGACCGAGAAAACGACAATTCCCCCATTAATTTGAGTGAGGATGAACGATTCGTATTTGAGGATATTGATAGTGACGGACTAGAAAAAAAAAAAAATCAAGAAAAAAAAAAAGGAGATTGCATTGGGACGGATTCAGATGTGTTTAGACACATTTACTGGGATAATTCTGGGAAATCTCTTATCTTTCTATTGTGTTGCTAGTGTTTTAGTGAGTTTACAGTACCTGATAGACGGAGGTGTGTGTCCACGGGTATCTTGAGGCCAATGTCTCAGTGAAGTCGACGGCGCAAGCTCAGCTGATCTCCGGTAAGAGGCGGCTTTTTACCACAATTTTCTCACCGAAACCTGCTGGTTGACATTTGGTCAGGATCCATGTTCGCTTGACCACTCTGATCCATAGTAAAGCTTCACCTCCGGGAATTTTAACAAAGGAATCACCGTGTGTTTGTGTGGCTAAAGGCTAAAGCTTCCCAACTCCATCTTTCTACTTTGACTTCTCCATTATTAATTTAACAAATTGCAAAAGATTCAGCAACACAGATGTCCAAAATACTGTGTAATTATGCGGTTGAAGCAGACGACTTTTAGCCGCAAGTGGTGCAGCGGTAATATTTCCTTACAGTGTGTCATGCATCATCATTCCGCGACGTTTTCAACTATAAACTCCGCGGGAAATTTAAAATTGCAATTTAGTAAACTAAACCGGCCATATTGGCATGTGTTGCAATGTTTATATTTCATCATTGATATATAAACTATCAGAATGCGTGGTCGGTAGGAGTGGGTTTCAGTAGGCCTTTAAAAGCGTTACCAAAGCGGCCTTCTTTCATCTCCATAATATCGCTAAAATTCGCTCCATTTTGTCAACTAATGACGCTGAGATCATTATCCATGCGTTTGTTACGTCTCGTCTCGATTACTGTAACGTATTATTTTCGGGTCTCCCCATGTTTAGCATTAAAAGATTACAGTTGGTACAAAATGCGGCTGCTACACTTTTAAAAAGAAAAAGAAAGTTTGATCATATTATGCCTATAATGGCTGACCTGCACTGGCTTCCTGTGCACTAAAAATGTGACTTTAAGGTTTTACTACTTAATTATAAAATACTACACTGTCTAGCTCCAGCCTATCTTGTCGACTGTATTGTACCATATGTCCCGGCAAGAAATCTGCTTTCAAAGGACTCCGGCTTATTAATGATTCCCAGAGCCCAAAAAAAGTCTGCAGGCTATAGAGCGTTTTCCATTCGGGGTCCAGTACTCTGGAATGCCCTCTCGGTAACAGTTCGAGATGTTACCTCAGTAGAAGCATTTAAGTCTCATCTTAAAACCTATTTGTATACTCTAGCCTTCAAATTGACCCCCTTTTTAGAGCAGTTGATTTGCCGTTTCTTTTCTTTTCCTCCTGTCTCCCCCTCCCTTGAGGAGGGGGTCCGGTCCGGTGGCCAAGGATGAATTACTGGCTGTCCAGAGTCGGGACCCAGGATGGACCACTTGTCCAGAGTCGGTACCCAGGATGGACCGCTCGCCTGTGTATTGACAGGGGACATCTTTGCGCTGCTGAGCCGCCTCCGCTTGGGATGGTTTCCTGCTGGCTCCACCTTGGATGGGACTCTCGATACTATATTGGATCCACTTTGGACTTGATTTTCACGGTTACGTTAGATCCACTATGGATTGGACTTTCACAATATCATGTTAGATCTGCTTGACATCCATTGCTTTCGGTCCCCTGGGGGGCGGCAGGGGACCGACGTCCCACTGGGTTGAGTTTTTCCTTGCCCTTATGTGGGCCCAACCGAGGATGTCGTTGTGAGGCACTTGTGATTTAGGGCTATTTAAATAAACATTGATTGATTGATTGATAAAAAAGTGCAAAATATTTATCCGTACAATAATGTATTTATTTATATCTGAACATCATTACTCTTTTATCCTGCATTACAACGAGCTAATGCAACAAAATTTCCTTCTTGTCAGTACTGTAAAGCAGTGGTCCCCAACCACCGGTCTGGTGACTGGTACCAACCCGTGACGCATTTGCTACCGGGCCGCAGAGAAACATTAAAACATGTATAAACTTCATTTTCTACGACTTAACTTTCACCTGTCCCACTAGACACACCAATAAGCTTGACGTACAATAACACTCCTCATAGGAAATTGCCCTTTGTTATAGCTTTGTGACATGATTCAATGCACATTAATCATCCATCCGTCCATCCATTTCTACCGCTTATTCCCCTTTGGGGTCGCGGGGGTCGCTGGTGCCTATCTCAGCTACAATCGGGCTCTTTCTGTGTGGAGTTTGCATGTCCCCCCCTGAATGCGTGGGTTCCCTCCGGGTACTCCAGCTTCCTCCCACTTCCAAAGACATGCACCTGGGGATAGGTTGATTGGCAACACTAAATTGGCCCTAGTGTGTGAATATGAGTGTGAATGTTGTCTGTCTATCTGTGTTGGCCCTGCGATGAGGTTGCAACTTGTCCATGGTGTACATCGCCTTCCGCCCACTTATAGCTGAGATAGCACATTAATCAACATATCAAATATAAAAGTGACAAAAGGCTGATTTCCATCTGCATCTCATTGCAAAGAAACAAGCCCAGGGCTCCCACTAATTCAGTGTTATAGTGAGTAGTATTCTTCCTGCGTTATTTTTGCTGTATTTTTATCTGGCACAAGTAGAAAGCTTAGGGCACTATCTGTTTGTGAATGTGTGGTCCTAAAATATTTTTCACTTCATTTGGGCAGGTTTCTTCAGTTCGTGCTCACAAACTAGATAGGACAGCCCTAGTCTGAGAGGATGGTGCTTGATCCAATCAATCAAAATGTTTACCTGCTTCTTTATTTTCTCCTTTTTAACAGTCAATTGACATCCATTAAGTAAACTGAGACAGATTTACAGTCACCAGCAGGAAAATGGTGGCGTGGTCGACCTGATGGTTGTGGGTTCACTCATCGTCTTCAGTCAGTGAATGAGGTGATGACTTTGATGAAAAAACAAAAAAAAACCTATTTACCACACACTCAACTATTTTTCTCCAGTACTCTATCTGACATCTCCTTACCGGAGGCGTATGCAAACAGAAGTAACATCTTCCACCATTCTTCTTTGAAAGTCAAAAATGAGAAGTTCTATCTGTTACCAAGAATAAAAGCGGATGGTTATAATTCAGCAAAGACAGGAAGTAGGCTGCTTGCATTTTCAGAATTAGAATGAGAATCAGAAATACTTTATTAATCCCAGAGGGGAAATTAAAATTTTCAGCACAATCCTATTCAAGATCAGACAAACATTATAGGGAGACAGAACAGGATCGCTGACGGGTCTGCCAACTTCCGGCGGCCCTCGGCCCTTACAAAAAAGGTGAGATACAAGTAAACCAATGGGGGGTGGGTGGTTTGGGGCGGTGAGAAAAAAAAATCAGTCTAAGCCTGGGCCCCTGGAAACGGGGGCCAGACTGAGGCCAAGGGAAAAAACTCACAGCCATAGCACACATCCCTCTTACATGTGTGTAAGAGGGAAACATCAAACATCAAAGAACACAAAGGACATTAAAGACATTAAAAGAGCAGAGCTGATGCAACCAACCACTTCTACATATAGCTATGACTAAAAAGTAAAAAAAAAAAAAAAAACTTTTTTTTCACATAATATCAACATATATATATTTGTTTTTATATATATTACATTTATTTTACACATGTTTCATTGTTTTAATTGACATATAATTATTTTACATATTTTACATATAATTCTAATATGTGAGAACCAACCCCATTCATAATACCAACATGATCTGGAGATATGTTCGATTTGTTTGCCAATCAATGTTTTTCAAAATTTCGCCTCGTGTCAGCTCGTTTATTGACGCTGCTTCCTGAAGCTGTCAAAACAATTTGAACCCCGTCTAAAAGTCGGATGTTTTTTTTAAAATGTGATACCGTATAGCCAGAAAATTTCAAACATGGTGCAGCAGATTGAGAAAAATCAAGAAAAACACACCATATCAAACATATTTAAACCTGCTAAGTAGAGATGGTACATGTTGGCTTTCTCAGCCTTATGCCGAGACGGCTTTTGACAGCCGTGGAGCAGTCTGGGGGGGATTTTTTACAAGAACTCAATGATATGCCTGCTCGGATATCAAAAAAAATATTGCAGGGAAATTGATAACAGAAAAAAATAAATCATAAAATGAATTAGGAAAAAGGGCTCTGGCAGAAAGGGCACATTTTTCACACAGGGCAAAGGAGCAGGTGCTTGAACATCACTAGGGTACCTGTGCACGTTTCTGGTTACAAAACAGGGGAATTTACACCTAAAGAAGGTTTTGGAGCTTTGGCTTCTCCTTGGTACTATTGAATATATAACCATTACTCTCGCTAGTCATATAGTCTGGGCTGCACTGTATTTCTTTCTTGAGCAGACACGAAACGGCGAGGCCCTCTTAATGTGTCCTGAATTAGAAATCGCTATCCCTCTAAACAAACCAAAAAACTCCAGGTACGTATTCAAATACCTCGACACCTAAACTTAAGCTGAACAGCGAAACCGCAAAAGTTGGACACATTGTAAACAATTCTGACCACACAAGTGGTCTCCAAGACATGCCTAAGGGTACAAATGTTTACACAAATGAGCACGTCACTAGACGCAATGCTGATATTGCCAAGAAAAATGTGACTTGAGGAAACAGGGGAAAATTCAGGGGCCTTGGAGCACCAACTGCAAAATCTAGGAGATCAAGAAGCAAAAGTTCTTGTTGTCAAAGACATCAAGTATCGGAACAAACATTAAAACTCACAACGCTTCAACGTCAACGATATAGGAGTCTGACAGAAAACATTCACCATTAACTCCAACACTACATTGTTCTTAGAGATTACTTAACAAGTAAATGTGCACAATTATCCACACTTAAGGACATTCATAGAGCAACCCAAAAGATTGGATCTGGAAAATGTGGAACTGAAAACCTTTTGCAAAATAGGTCATAATATACAACTTTTTGCTCCCACATCAACAATAATTGTTTATAAGATACAGATGAACAATGAACTAGTAACATTAACAACTGACAATAAACTGTCAATTATTCATTTCAACAGCACAAGACAGCATGCAAACTACAACAATGTGAATCATTCTTTTGGAACAATTCAACGTGTAACAAATTGGTGAGGTGGATCCCAAGGATGCAGAGACATATTGTTTTTGGACAATAATTCTTGCTTTTATTTTGGAGGAAGCACGAAGTAGGAAAAATACTTCATGAAAGAAGTAAAACAGAAAAACAAAGTACAAAATAAAAACGCTAGAGAAGGCTAGAAAAATACAGGCAAACCTGAGATGATGGGCACAAGACAAACTAGGGAGTCCTCTGGCAAGACGAAAAACATATGCGTCTGTTGCAAGCAGTAGATACATTTCCGGCGCTCACATGTTGTCAACAGCCAGGTTAAATAGGCCGCCACTAATCTACCTCAGGTGTGTTCTGCTGCCTCGCGCCAGTCTTCCCCCCCCCCAACGATAAATCTTTAGAAGGGAATGGAGGATGAATGAAACTCACATTTTTACGCCTTGACGAACAGTTTATTCTCGAGCAATTGTGAAGGACTAACGGAAATTGCTGCACATGTTCGTCACATGTAGATGAATAAATTAATATATTGTCCAGGTAAACGAAGAGAAACCGACCTTTCATGGCCCGAAAAATGTCATTAATGAAACCCTGAAAAACGGCAGGTGCATTAGTAAGTCTAAAAGGCTTGACTAGATACTCAAAATGTCCGAGCGGGGTGTTGAATGCGGTCTTCCATTCGTCCACCTCTCAGATGCGAACTACAAACCCCATTTCCATATGAGTTGGGAAATTGCGTTAGATGTAAATGTAAACAGAATACAATGATTTGCAAATCATTTTCAACCCATATTCAGTTGAATGCACTACAAAGACAAGATATTTGATGTTCAAACTCAAATTATATATATTTTTTTGCAAATAATAATTAACTTAGAATTTCATGGCTACAACACGTGCCAAAGTAGTTGGGGAAGGGCATGTTCACCACTGTGTTTCATCACCTTTTCTTTTAACAACACTCAATAAACATTTGGGAATTGAGGAAATTAATATTTGAAGCTTTGAAAGTGGAATTGTTTTCCATTCTTGTTTTATGTAGAGCTTCAGTTGTTCAACAGTCCGGGGTCTCTGCTGTCGTATTTTACGCTTCATAATGTGCCACACATTTTCGATGGGAGACAGGTCTGGACTGCAGGCAGGCCGGTCTAGTACCCGCACACTTTTACTACGAAGCCACACTGTTGTAACACGTAGCTTGGCATTTTTTTGCTGAAATGATCAAGGGTGTCCATGATAAAGTTGCTTGGACGGCAACATATGTTCAGCATTAATGGTGCCTTCACAGATGTGTAAGTTACCCATGCCTTGACCACTAATACACATGCTGGCTTTTTATCTTTGCGCCTAGAACAATCCGGATGGTTCTTTCCTCTTCGATCCGGAGGACACAACGTCTACAGTT
Source organism: Nerophis ophidion (assembly GCF_033978795.1). Taxonomy (NCBI): domain Eukaryota; kingdom Metazoa; phylum Chordata; class Actinopteri; order Syngnathiformes; family Syngnathidae; genus Nerophis; species Nerophis ophidion. The sequence goes on from NC_084635.1 coordinate 25,619,011, forward strand.
TCCCCCAAAAAATTGAAATGTGGATTCGTCAGACCACAGAACACTTTTGCAATTTGCATCAGTCCATTTTAGATGAGCTTAGGCCCAACCAAGCTGGCGGCGTTTCTGGGTGTTGTTGATAAATGGCTTTCAGTTTGCATAGTAGAGCTTTGACTTGCACTTACAGATGTAGCGACGAACTGTATTCAGTGACAGTGGTTTTCGGAAGTGTTCCTGAGCCCATGTGTTGATATCCTTTAGAGATTAATGTCGGTTTTTAACACAGTGCCGCCTGAGGGATCGAAGGTCACTGTCATTCAATGTTGGTTTCCGGCCATGCCGCTTACATGGAGAGATTTCTACAGATTCTCTGAACCTTTTGATGATATTATGGGCCGTAGATGTTGAAATCCCTAAATTTCTTGCAATTGAACTTTGATAAACGTTGTTCTTAAACTGTTTGACTATTTGCTCACACAGTTGTGGACAAAGGGGTGTACCTCGCCCCATCCTTTCTTGTTGAAGACTGAGAATTTTTTGGGAAGCTTTTTTTATACCCAATCATGGCACCCACCTGTTCCCAATTATCAGTAGTTATTGCCACCTTTCTCAACTACTTTGTCACATGTTGCTGGCATCAAATTCTAAAGTTAATGATTATTTGCACAAAAACATTTTTTTTATCAGTTTGAACATCAAATATGTTGTCTTTGAGGCAGATTCAACTCAATAGGGGTTGAAAAGGATTTGCAAATCATTGTATTCCGTTTATATTTACATCAAACACAATTTTCCAACTCATATGGAAACAGGGTTTCCTCCCAGTTGCATCGGCTCGTCTATCTGCCACGTAGGAGAGGTGTCTTCGGGAACGAGTCGCTCCGTCTTGCAGTTTGCAGTCTTACTGGCTCTGTTTGGCAGCTAGGTAGGGCTTGTATCCCTCTTCGACCCCTACTCTCCTCCAGTAGGCGGAAGTCGATCTGCACCGCCAGCTCGATGAGATCGTCCAAATTCGTCGGAAGTGACAGCGGGATCATCATGTGACGAATCTCGTCCACGAGCCCCAGGAAGAAGGCGTCCAACAGCGCAGAGGGACCCCAGTCACAGTCGGCGGCCATGGTGCGGAACTCGATCGCGTAATCCGTGACACATCGTGAACCCTCTTGCAGCCTGAAAAGGGATCTCGCTGCCTCTCTACCTGGGAGTCATCGATGGAAGATTTGCTTCAGTAAATTGGAAAAGTTTGCGTATGTGGAGCGAGAGGCGGTCTGACGGTTGCATTCAGCAGTCGCCCAGGTGCCCGCACGGCCAGACAGGTGGGAGATAACAAACGCTACCTTTGCCCGCTCTGAGGTAAAAGCTCAAATTTGTAGCTCACATTGCGTGAAGAATTGTCTTACGTCTTCCCTTTCTCCGAAAAAACGTTCGGGTCGGGATCAATCAATCAATCAATCAATGTTTACTTATATAGCCCTAAATCACTAGTGTCTCAAAGGGCTGCACAAACCACTACGACATCCTCGGTAGGCCCAGATAAGGGCAAGGAAAACTCACACCCAGTGGGACGTCGGTGACAATGATGACTATGAGAACCTTGGAGAGGAGGAAAGCAATGGATGTCGAGCGGGTCCAACATGATACTGTGAAAGTTCAATCCATAATGGATCCAACACAGTCGCGAGAGTCCAGTCCAAAGTGGATCCAACACAGCAGCGAGAGTCCCATTCACAGCGGAGCCAGCAGGAAACCATCCCAAGCGGAGGCAGATCAGCAGCGCGGAGATGTCCCCAGCCGATACACAGGCAAGCAGTACATGGCCACCGGATCGGACCGGACCCCCTCCACAAGGGAGAGTGGCACATAGAAGAAAAAGAAAAGAAACGGCAGATCAACTGGTCTAAAAAGGGAGTCTATTTAAAGGCTAGAGTATACAAATGAGTTTTAAGGTGAGACTTAAATGCTTCTACTGAGGTGGCATCTCGAACTGTTACCGGGAGGGCATTCCAGAGTACTGGAGCCCGAACGGAAAACGCTCTATAGCCCGCAGACTTTTTTTGGGCTTTGGGAATCACTAATAAGCCGGAGTCCTTTGAACGCAGATTTCTTGCCGGGACATATGGTACAATACAATCGGCAAGATAGGATGGAGTTAGACCGTGGAGTATTTTATACGTAAGTAGTAAAACCTTAAAGTCACATCTTAAGTGCACAGGAAGCCAGTGCAGGTGAGCCAGTACAGGCGTAATGTGATCAAACTTTCTTGTTCTTGTCAAAAGTCTAGCAGCCGCATTTTGTACCAACTGTAATCTTTTAATGCTAGACATGGGGAGACCCGAAAATAATACGTTACAGTAGTCGAGGCGAGACGTAACAAACGCATGGATAATGATCTCAGCGTCTTTAGTGGACAGAATGGAGCGAATTTTAGCGATATTACGGAGATGAAAGAAGGCCGTTTTAGTAACGCTTTTAATGTGTGCCTCAAAGGAGAGAGTTGGGTCAAAGATAATACCCAGATTCTTTACCGTGTCGCCTTGTTTAATTGTTTGGTTGTCAAATGTTAGAGTTGTATTATTAAATAGAGTTTGGTGTCTAGCAGGACCGATAACCAGCATTTCCGTTTTTTTGGCGTTGAGTTGCAAAAAGTTAGCGGACATCCATTGTTTAATTTCATTAAGACATGCCTCCAGCTGACTACAATCCGGCGTGTTGGTCAGCTTTAGGGGCATGTAGAGTTGGGTGTCATCAGCATAACAGTGAAAGCTAACACCGTATTTGCGTATGATGTCACCTAGCGGCAGCATTTAGATGCTGAAGAGTGCAGGGCCAAGGACCGAACCCTGGGGAACTCCACACGTTACCTTAACGTAGTCCGAGGTCACATTGTTATGGGAGACACACTGCATCCTATCAGTAAGATAAGAGTTAAACCAAGACAGGGCTAAGTCTGACATACCAATTCGTGTTTTGATACGTTCTAATAAAATATTACGATCGACGGTATCGAAAGCAGCGCTAAGATCGAGGAGCAGCAACATAGATGACGCATCAGAATCCATCGTTAGCAATAGATCATTAGTCATTTTTGCGAGGGCTGTCTCCGTGGAGTGATTTGACCTGAAACCGGATTGAAAGGTTTCACATAGATTGTTAGACGCTAAGTGTTCATTTAACTGCTCCGCAACAATTTTTTCGAGGATTTTTGAAATAAAGGGAAGGTGAGACACCGGTCGGTAGTTTACCATGAGGTCAGGATCGAGGTTAGGTCTTTTAAGAAGAGGATGAATAACCGCTTTTTTGAATGCTAGGGGAACCGTGCCCGAGGAAAGTGATAAGTTTATAATATTTAGCACTGATGGACCTAATAATACAAAGAGCTCCTTGATCAGTTTCCCAGGAAGAGGGTCAAGTAAACATGTTGTTTGTTTTATTCTATTTACACGTTGTAACAATTCCTCTAATGTTATTTCCTCAAAACGAGAGAAACTATTTTGGAGGGCAGTATCCGCCGTATATACCATCGTATCAGTGTTAATAGAACCCCGTTGTAGCTGGGACGCATTGTCTTTAATCTCCTTTCTAATGACTTCAATTTTCTTACTAAAGAATTGCATAAAGTCATCAGCTGAGTGGGTGGAGCTACTGGAGGGGGTACCTTGTTGGGTTAGCGATGCTACCGTACTAAACAAAAATTTAGGATCGTTTTTATTACAGTGGATGAGATTTGAGTAATATTTAGCTTTAGCTAAGGTAAGCATGCGTTTATAAGTTATTAAACCATCACTCCATGCTTGATGGTGCACCTCAAGTTTAGTCGTGCGCCATTTGCATTCCAGCTTTCTACATAATAATTTCTGAACTCTAGTTTCTTCTGTAAACCACGGGGTACGCTTTTTTGGAGCCTTTTTTAACTTTAGCGGTGCTATGTTATCAATGGTTTCGCGCAGGGCGTCGTTAAAGTTGTTAGTGAGGTTATCAATAAAGCCCACATATTTTGGGAATGGTGCCATTACCGAGGGCAGTAGGTCAGCAAGAGTTGTCGTTGTGGCCGTATTAATGTTGCGGCTGCTATAGTAGTTATTATTATTATTAGTTTGACGAACATGCGTCTGAACCTCGAATTTTATAAGGTAATGATCGGACAATACTTTAGTACACGGGAGTATCGTAACTTTGGAAACGGTGATACCCCTGACAAGCACTAGGTCTATCGTATTACCGTTGCGATGCGTGGGTTCATTTATTATTTGTGTGAGACCACAGCTATCAATTATAGTCTGGAGCGCTACGCACGGTGGGTCCGATGGGGTATTCATATGGATATTAAAGTCCCCCATTATGATTATATTATCGGCGTGTGTCACTAAATCAGCAACGAACTCTGAGAATTCATTGATAAAGTCCGAATAGGGCCCTGGGGGGCGGTAGATAACAGCCATGTGTAGAGGGAGTGGTGTGACAGACTTCATTGTAAGCACCTCAAACGATTTATATTTATCATTTAGGTTAGGACTAAGGTTAAAGTTTTCGTTGTATATTAGTGCGACCCCCCCACCCCTTTTAAGCGGACGGGCAATATGCGCATGTGTAAAGTTAGGAGGACATGCCTCATTTAGCGCAAAAAAGTCGTTTGGTTTAAGCCAGGTTTTGCTGAGACCGATGACGTTAAGATTGTTGTCTCTGATAATATCATTAACCAACAACGTTTTGGGAGACAATGATCTTATGTTTAAAAAACCTATATTATAGGTAGTGGGCTGATTTAGGGAATTTTTGATCAAATTATCCGTAGTAGCAATATTAATAATGTTGTGATTATTATGCCCAGTGCATTTAGTATAATTACGACCATATCTAGGAATTGATACGACAGGAATTTTCCGGTTGTTTGATTGTTGCTTTGATAAACTGCACGCATCATGGTTAGCCACCTCAGTAACGGGGATTTTCCGATTGTTTGTTTGTTGCTTTGATAAACTGCACGCATCATAGTTAGCCACCTCGGTAGAACACATGTCCAACTCTGAAACACTCAAAGCAGAAAAAACGTGTTCTAATTTAACTGACTCCTTACCCAGACCAGTAGTCTCGCATTTTCCATTTAAATCTGGCTGCAGGATGGAGGGAAGTGGTGTTCTGTGGGGATTAGCCTTCTGCTTTGTTTTTAGCCCCGCTCGACATCCGCGTTTCCGATCACACCGCTGGCGTCTGCTCCGTAGACGGCCCCCGCTGCTACTAGACTACGCTGCTTCACAGGCCGCTGGATGTAGCCGCCGAATTATTCCCATGCTAGTTAGCACGTCGAACAAGCACGCGTCTATCAGTCCAAAACGGCCCGATATGTCCACATCCAGAAGTGTCTGGCGGTCGTACGTGATCACGGAGTGACCACGATGTGAGCCAGCCATAAAGTTTGTAGAATTGTCCGGTATTTCTGCCAAATGTTCCATCTTTAGCAGGAGCTCCGCAATGTCGCAGCCCGTCCGGGCGCCGCCATCTTGGATATTTTTCCAGATAGTGATAGCCTATAATGCCGGTAGTAGCGGGTTTTGTAGGCTGGGCGCATGCCTGGTAAGGCACGGTGCTCGAGGTGGGTACGATGGTGGCTAGCAACATTTTGACTCGTTCCAACATGGCATCTTGAGACTCCGACAGTCCATGTAGACCCCGGCTCTAGAGGTCTAGCTTTTTCCTCTGCTGGTTGATCCGTTGTTCCTGGCCTTGCAATGCTTTTCTCCAGAAATCTGTCTCTGCGGGTTCCATAGTATGAACGGAACTTTCTGTAACGAATTGGTGAGGTGGATCCCAAGGATGCAAAACCGTATTGTTTGTGGAAAAGAATTCTTCCTTTTATTTTGGAGGAAGCACGGAGCAGCAAAACAAAGGCGATGATGGTAAACACTAAAACACACCATGTAAAAAACTACTAAGAGAAAAAACCTACACAAAACCAAAAGCGCTAGACAGGGATAGGAAAAATACTTCATGAAAGAAGTAAACAGAAAAAAAAAGGACAAAATAAAAACGCTAGACAAGGCTAGAAAAATACAGGAAAACCTGAGAAGATGGGCAAAAGACAAACTAGGGAGTCCTCTGGCAAGACGAACAACATATGCGTCTGTTACAAGCAGTAGATAAAGTTACGGCGCTCACATGTTGTCAGCAGCCAGGTTAAATAGGCCGCGACTAATCTACCTCAGGTGTGTTCTGCTGCCTCGCGCGATCTGCACTCTAGACTGTGGATGAGAGAGAGTGAATATGGTGTGCACACAAACCAAAAATGAGCAAGGAATTTCAGATAACCACACAACGAACCCTTCAAAGTTATTGCTATGTACGAAACATGGATAGATGCAGAACAAGAAATAGATTTTGAACTGAAAGAATTTGAACTAAAGTGCATCAAAAGAAACAGCACGATGGAGAAGGAGCAGCTGTGAATGTGATCAGAATCAGAAATACTTTAATAATCCCCGAATGAAAATTAAGATTTTTAACACAATCACATTCAAGAGCGCACAAACATTACAGGGAGACAGAACAGGATTGTGACGCGTCTGCCAACTTCCGGCTCCCCTTACAAAAAAAGTCAGAAGAAAAAACAATATTCAGTCTAAGCCTTAGCCCCTGGTGAGGTGGTCCAGACTGAGGCCATGGGGAAAAACTCATAGCCATAGCACACATAAACATGTGTGTAAGAGGGAAACATCAAAGAACTCAGAGGACATTAAAAACATTAAAAGAGCAGAGCTGATGCAACAAGCCACTTCTACATACAGCCACAAAAGTTAAAAAAAAAAAAAAAAACATATACACTGTGGTGCCCTCTTTGGTGCTCCAGGCCATCCTCTGCTGGGGTGGGGGGAGCATGGCCAGAGACAGGAGTAGACCCAACAAAGCAAAGAGAGCCGACTTCACCCTCGGTCACCAACTCTCAGTGTCCAGTCCGCATGGATGAGCAAGGATATGTCCAAGGAGACCGAGGTGTGCGATACCTGCTCTTTAAGCCAAGACACTGTGAAGCTTGTCCATCCCGGCGCTCAGCGCCAGCTCCGCAGCCCTGTTTCTTCATCCGCATCTCCTCCAAACGGACTCTGGTGTGGCAGAGACCCAGCAGCTGGTCTCCATGGCCAAAAGGCTCTGGGGATACAGATGCAGAAGTTCACAAAAAAGCACCGCAGAAGTCATGAAAGTGCCAACGCTTGTCATACAGTCCCAAAGGGTCCCGAACCAAAAGGCAAAATAAACCACATGAAAATCAGAGGTGAACATCAGGGACACAAAAGGATGACACAAGAGCACAGAGCTCCTTCCAAAAGCAGCCACTATAGCGGTGTCATCTTGGGAAAAAAAGTGTTGTGATGGAGAACTAAAACTA